>NW_016971250.1:0-10050 GCF_001483705.2 Eufriesea mexicana
TGGTTTTGGAAATATTTATAGAAGTGGTTAAAAAAAAGGGAAAAATTGGGAAAAAATTATTTGGTTTGAGGTGATAATTTTGGTAGCCTGAAATTTGTGGTACCGAATTTTCTGTGGGATCAGAGACGAACGAGGGAAATTTATTTCGATATTTCTTGGTTTTGGAAATATTTATACAAGTGGTTAAAGAAAAGGGAAAAATTGGGAAAAAATTATTTGGTTTGAGGTGATAATTTTGGTGGCTTGAAATTTGTGGTACCGAATTTTCTGTGGGATCAGAGACGAACGAGGGAAATTTATTTCGATATTTCTTGGTTTTGGAAATATTTATACAAGTGGTTAAAGAAAAGGGAAAAATTGGGAAAAAATTATTTGGTTTGAGGTGATAATTTTGGTGGCTTGAAATTTGTGGTACCGAATTTTCTGTGGGATCAGAGACGAACGAGGGAAATTTATTTCGATATTTCTTGGTTTTGGAAATATTTATACAAGTGGTTAAAGAAAAGGGAAAAATTGGGAAAAAATTATTTGGTTTGAGGTGATAATTTTGGTGGCTTGAAATTTGTGGTACCGAATTTTCTGTGGGATCAGAGACGAACGAGGGAAATTTATTTCGATATTTCTTGGTTTTGGAAATATTTATACAAGTGGTTAAAGAAAAGGGAAAAATTGGGAAAAAATTATTTGGTTTGAGGTGATAATTTTGGTGGCTTGAAATTTGTGGTACCGAATTTTCTGTGGGATCAGAGACGAACGAGGGAAATTTATTTCGATATTTCTTGGTTTTGGAAATATTTATACAAGTGGTTAAAGAAAAGGGAAAAATTGGGAAAAAATTATTTGGTTTGAGGTGATAATTTTGGTGGCTTGAAATTTGTGGTACCGAATTTTCTGTGGGATCAGAGACGAACGAGGGAAATTTATTTCGATATTTCTTGGTTTTGGAAATATTTATACAAGTGGTTAAAGAAAAGGGAAAAATTGGGAAAAAATTATTTGGTTTGAGGTGATAATTTTGGTGGCTTGAAATTTGTGGTACCGAATTTTCTGTGGGATCAGAGACGAACGAGGGAAATTTATTTCGATATTTCTTGGTTTTGGAAATATTTATACAAGTGGTTAAAGAAAAGGGAAAAATTGGGAAAAAATTATTTGGTTTGAGGTGATAATTTTGGTGGCTTGAAATTTGTGGTACCGAATTTTCTGTGGGATCAGAGACGAACGAGGGAAATTTATTTCGATATTTCTTGGTTTTGGAAATATTTATACAAGTGGTTAAAGAAAAGGGAAAAATTGGGAAAAAATTATTTGGTTTGAGGTGATAATTTTGGTGGCTTGAAATTTGTGGTACCGAATTTTCTGTGGGATCAGAGACGAACGAGGGAAATTTATTTCGATATTTCTTGGTTTTGGAAATATTTATACAAGTGGTTAAAGAAAAGGGAAAAATTGGGAAAAAATTATTTGGTTTGAGGTGATAATTTTGGTGGCTTGAAATTTGTGGTACCGAATTTTCTGTGGGATCAGAGACGAACGAGGGAAATTTATTTCGATATTTCTTGGTTTTGGAAATATTTATACAAGTGGTTAAAGAAAAGGGAAAAATTGGGAAAAAATTATTTGGTTTGAGGTGATAATTTTGGTGGCTTGAAATTTGTGGTACCGAATTTTCTGTGGGATCAGAGACGAACGAGGGAAATTTATTTCGATATTTCTTGGTTTTGGAAATATTTATACAAGTGGTTAAAGAAAAGGGAAAAATTGGGAAAAAATTATTTGGTTTGAGGTGATAATTTTGGTGGCTTGAAATTTGTGGTACCGAATTTTCTGTGGGATCAGAGACGAACGAGGGAAATTTATTTCGATATTTCTTGGTTTTGGAAATATTTATACAAGTGGTTAAAGAAAAGGGAAAAATTGGGAAAAAATTATTTGGTTTGAGGTGATAATTTTGGTGGCTTGAAATTTGTGGTACCGAATTTTCTGTGGGATCAGAGACGAACGAGGGAAATTTATTTCGATATTTCTTGGTTTTGGAAATATTTATACAAGTGGTTAAAGAAAAGGGAAAAATTGGGAAAAAATTATTTGGTTTGAGGTGATAATTTTGGTGGCTTGAAATTTGTGGTACCGAATTTTCTGTGGGATCAGAGACGAACGAGGGAAATTTATTTCGATATTTCTTGGTTTTGGAAATATTTATACAAGTGGTTAAAGAAAAGGGAAAAATTGGGAAAAAATTATTTGGTTTGAGGTGATAATTTTGGTGGCTTGAAATTTGTGGTACCGAATTTTCTGTGGGATCAGAGACGAACGAGGGAAATTTATTTCGATATTTCTTGGTTTTGGAAATATTTATACAAGTGGTTAAAGAAAAGGGAAAAATTGGGAAAAAATTATTTGGTTTGAGGTGATAATTTTGGTGGCTTGAAATTTGTGGTACCGAATTTTCTGTGGGATCAGAGACGAACGAGGGAAATTTATTTCGATATTTCTTGGTTTTGGAAATATTTATACAAGTGGTTAAAGAAAAGGGAAAAATTGGGAAAAAATTATTTGGTTTGAGGTGATAATTTTGGTGGCTTGAAATTTGTGGTACCGAATTTTCTGTGGGATCAGAGACGAACGAGGGAAATTTATTTCGATATTTCTTGGTTTTGGAAATATTTATACAAGTGGTTAAAGAAAAGGGAAAAATTGGGAAAAAATTATTTGGTTTGAGGTGATAATTTTGGTGGCTTGAAATTTGTGGTACCGAATTTTCTGTGGGATCAGAGACGAACGAGGGAAATTTATTTCGATATTTCTTGGTTTTGGAAATATTTATACAAGTGGTTAAAGAAAAGGGAAAAATTGGGAAAAAATTATTTGGTTTGAGGTGATAATTTTGGTGGCTTGAAATTTGTGGTACCGAATTTTCTGTGGGATCAGAGACGAACGAGGGAAATTTATTTCGATATTTCTTGGTTTTGGAAATATTTATACAAGTGGTTAAAGAAAAGGGAAAAATTGGGAAAAAATTATTTGGTTTGAGGTGATAATTTTGGTGGCTTGAAATTTGTGGTACCGAATTTTCTGTGGGATCAGAGACGAACGAGGGAAATTTATTTCGATATTTCTTGGTTTTGGAAATATTTATACAAGTGGTTAAAGAAAAGGGAAAAATTGGGAAAAAATTATTTGGTTTGAGGTGATAATTTTGGTGGCTTGAAATTTGTGGTACCGAATTTTCTGTGGGATCAGAGACGAACGAGGGAAATTTATTTCGATATTTCTTGGTTTTGGAAATATTTATACAAGTGGTTAAAGAAAAGGGAAAAATTGGGAAAAAATTATTTGGTTTGAGGTGATAATTTTGGTGGCTTGAAATTTGTGGTACCGAATTTTCTGTGGGATCAGAGACGAACGAGGGAAATTTATTTCGATATTTCTTGGTTTTGGAAATATTTATACAAGTGGTTAAAGAAAAGGGAAAAATTGGGAAAAAATTATTTGGTTTGAGGTGATAATTTTGGTGGCTTGAAATTTGTGGTACCGAATTTTCTGTGGGATCAGAGACGAACGAGGGAAATTTATTTCGATATTTCTTGGTTTTGGAAATATTTATACAAGTGGTTAAAGAAAAGGGAAAAATTGGGAAAAAATTATTTGGTTTGAGGTGATAATTTTGGTGGCTTGAAATTTGTGGTACCGAATTTTCTGTGGGATCAGAGACGAACGAGGGAAATTTATTTCGATATTTCTTGGTTTTGGAAATATTTATACAAGTGGTTAAAGAAAAGGGAAAAATTGGGAAAAAATTATTTGGTTTGAGGTGATAATTTTGGTGGCTTGAAATTTGTGGTACCGAATTTTCTGTGGGATCAGAGACGAACGAGGGAAATTTATTTCGATATTTCTTGGTTTTGGAAATATTTATACAAGTGGTTAAAGAAAAGGGAAAAATTGGGAAAAAATTATTTGGTTTGAGGTGATAATTTTGGTGGCTTGAAATTTGTGGTACCGAATTTTCTGTGGGATCAGAGACGAACGAGGGAAATTTATTTCGATATTTCTTGGTTTTGGAAATATTTATACAAGTGGTTAAAGAAAAGGGAAAAATTGGGAAAAAATTATTTGGTTTGAGGTGATAATTTTGGTGGCTTGAAATTTGTGGTACCGAATTTTCTGTGGGATCAGAGACGAACGAGGGAAATTTATTTCGATATTTCTTGGTTTTGGAAATATTTATACAAGTGGTTAAAGAAAAGGGAAAAATTGGGAAAAAATTATTTGGTTTGAGGTGATAATTTTGGTGGCTTGAAATTTGTGGTACCGAATTTTCTGTGGGATCAGAGACGAACGAGGGAAATTTATTTCGATATTTCTTGGTTTTGGAAATATTTATACAAGTGGTTAAAGAAAAGGGAAAAATTGGGAAAAAATTATTTGGTTTGAGGTGATAATTTTGGTGGCTTGAAATTTGTGGTACCGAATTTTCTGTGGGATCAGAGACGAACGAGGGAAATTTATTTCGATATTTCTTGGTTTTGGAAATATTTATACAAGTGGTTAAAGAAAAGGGAAAAATTGGGAAAAAATTATTTGGTTTGAGGTGATAATTTTGGTGGCTTGAAATTTGTGGTACCGAATTTTCTGTGGGATCAGAGACGAACGAGGGAAATTTATTTCGATATTTCTTGGTTTTGGAAATATTTATACAAGTGGTTAAAGAAAAGGGAAAAATTGGGAAAAAATTATTTGGTTTGAGGTGATAATTTTGGTGGCTTGAAATTTGTGGTACCGAATTTTCTGTGGGATCAGAGACGAACGAGGGAAATTTATTTCGATATTTCTTGGTTTTGGAAATATTTATACAAGTGGTTAAAGAAAAGGGAAAAATTGGGAAAAAATTATTTGGTTTGAGGTGATAATTTTGGTGGCTTGAAATTTGTGGTACCGAATTTTCTGTGGGATCAGAGACGAACGAGGGAAATTTATTTCGATATTTCTTGGTTTTGGAAATATTTATACAAGTGGTTAAAGAAAAGGGAAAAATTGGGAAAAAATTATTTGGTTTGAGGTGATAATTTTGGTGGCTTGAAATTTGTGGTACCGAATTTTCTGTGGGATCAGAGACGAACGAGGGAAATTTATTTCGATATTTCTTGGTTTTGGAAATATTTATACAAGTGGTTAAAGAAAAGGGAAAAATTGGGAAAAAATTATTTGGTTTGAGGTGATAATTTTGGTGGCTTGAAATTTGTGGTACCGAATTTTCTGTGGGATCAGAGACGAACGAGGGAAATTTATTTCGATATTTCTTGGTTTTGGAAATATTTATACAAGTGGTTAAAGAAAAGGGAAAAATTGGGAAAAAATTATTTGGTTTGAGGTGATAATTTTGGTGGCTTGAAATTTGTGGTACCGAATTTTCTGTGGGATCAGAGACGAACGAGGGAAATTTATTTCGATATTTCTTGGTTTTGGAAATATTTATACAAGTGGTTAAAGAAAAGGGAAAAATTGGGAAAAAATTATTTGGTTTGAGGTGATAATTTTGGTGGCTTGAAATTTGTGGTACCGAATTTTCTGTGGGATCAGAGACGAACGAGGGAAATTTATTTCGATATTTCTTGGTTTTGGAAATATTTATACAAGTGGTTAAAGAAAAGGGAAAAATTGGGAAAAAATTATTTGGTTTGAGGTGATAATTTTGGTGGCTTGAAATTTGTGGTACCGAATTTTCTGTGGGATCAGAGACGAACGAGGGAAATTTATTTCGATATTTCTTGGTTTTGGAAATATTTATACAAGTGGTTAAAGAAAAGGGAAAAATTGGGAAAAAATTATTTGGTTTGAGGTGATAATTTTGGTGGCTTGAAATTTGTGGTACCGAATTTTCTGTGGGATCAGAGACGAACGAGGGAAATTTATTTCGATATTTCTTGGTTTTGGAAATATTTATACAAGTGGTTAAAGAAAAGGGAAAAATTGGGAAAAAATTATTTGGTTTGAGGTGATAATTTTGGTGGCTTGAAATTTGTGGTACCGAATTTTCTGTGGGATCAGAGACGAACGAGGGAAATTTATTTCGATATTTCTTGGTTTTGGAAATATTTATACAAGTGGTTAAAGAAAAGGGAAAAATTGGGAAAAAATTATTTGGTTTGAGGTGATAATTTTGGTGGCTTGAAATTTGTGGTACCGAATTTTCTGTGGGATCAGAGACGAACGAGGGAAATTTATTTCGATATTTCTTGGTTTTGGAAATATTTATACAAGTGGTTAAAGAAAAGGGAAAAATTGGGAAAAAATTATTTGGTTTGAGGTGATAATTTTGGTGGCTTGAAATTTGTGGTACCGAATTTTCTGTGGGATCAGAGACGAACGAGGGAAATTTATTTCGATATTTCTTGGTTTTGGAAATATTTATACAAGTGGTTAAAGAAAAGGGAAAAATTGGGAAAAAATTATTTGGTTTGAGGTGATAATTTTGGTGGCTTGAAATTTGTGGTACCGAATTTTCTGTGGGATCAGAGACGAACGAGGGAAATTTATTTCGATATTTCTTGGTTTTGGAAATATTTATACAAGTGGTTAAAGAAAAGGGAAAAATTGGGAAAAAATTATTTGGTTTGAGGTGATAATTTTGGTGGCTTGAAATTTGTGGTACCGAATTTTCTGTGGGATCAGAGACGAACGAGGGAAATTTATTTCGATATTTCTTGGTTTTGGAAATATTTATACAAGTGGTTAAAGAAAAGGGAAAAATTGGGAAAAAATTATTTGGTTTGAGGTGATAATTTTGGTGGCTTGAAATTTGTGGTACCGAATTTTCTGTGGGATCAGAGACGAACGAGGGAAATTTATTTCGATATTTCTTGGTTTTGGAAATATTTATACAAGTGGTTAAAGAAAAGGGAAAAATTGGGAAAAAATTATTTGGTTTGAGGTGATAATTTTGGTGGCTTGAAATTTGTGGTACCGAATTTTCTGTGGGATCAGAGACGAACGAGGGAAATTTATTTCGATATTTCTTGGTTTTGGAAATATTTATACAAGTGGTTAAAGAAAAGGGAAAAATTGGGAAAAAATTATTTGGTTTGAGGTGATAATTTTGGTGGCTTGAAATTTGTGGTACCGAATTTTCTGTGGGATCAGAGACGAACGAGGGAAATTTATTTCGATATTTCTTGGTTTTGGAAATATTTATACAAGTGGTTAAAGAAAAGGGAAAAATTGGGAAAAAATTATTTGGTTTGAGGTGATAATTTTGGTGGCTTGAAATTTGTGGTACCGAATTTTCTGTGGGATCAGAGACGAACGAGGGAAATTTATTTCGATATTTCTTGGTTTTGGAAATATTTATACAAGTGGTTAAAGAAAAGGGAAAAATTGGGAAAAAATTATTTGGTTTGAGGTGATAATTTTGGTGGCTTGAAATTTGTGGTACCGAATTTTCTGTGGGATCAGAGACGAACGAGGGAAATTTATTTCGATATTTCTTGGTTTTGGAAATATTTATACAAGTGGTTAAAGAAAAGGGAAAAATTGGGAAAAAATTATTTGGTTTGAGGTGATAATTTTGGTGGCTTGAAATTTGTGGTACCGAATTTTCTGTGGGATCAGAGACGAACGAGGGAAATTTATTTCGATATTTCTTGGTTTTGGAAATATTTATACAAGTGGTTAAAGAAAAGGGAAAAATTGGGAAAAAATTATTTGGTTTGAGGTGATAATTTTGGTGGCTTGAAATTTGTGGTACCGAATTTTCTGTGGGATCAGAGACGAACGAGGGAAATTTATTTCGATATTTCTTGGTTTTGGAAATATTTATACAAGTGGTTAAAGAAAAGGGAAAAATTGGGAAAAAATTATTTGGTTTGAGGTGATAATTTTGGTGGCTTGAAATTTGTGGTACCGAATTTTCTGTGGGATCAGAGACGAACGAGGGAAATTTATTTCGATATTTCTTGGTTTTGGAAATATTTATACAAGTGGTTAAAGAAAAGGGAAAAATTGGGAAAAAATTATTTGGTTTGAGGTGATAATTTTGGTGGCTTGAAATTTGTGGTACCGAATTTTCTGTGGGATCAGAGACGAACGAGGGAAATTTATTTCGATATTTCTTGGTTTTGGAAATATTTATACAAGTGGTTAAAGAAAAGGGAAAAATTGGGAAAAAATTATTTGGTTTGAGGTGATAATTTTGGTGGCTTGAAATTTGTGGTACCGAATTTTCTGTGGGATCAGAGACGAACGAGGGAAATTTATTTCGATATTTCTTGGTTTTGGAAATATTTATACAAGTGGTTAAAGAAAAGGGAAAAATTGGGAAAAAATTATTTGGTTTGAGGTGATAATTTTGGTGGCTTGAAATTTGTGGTACCGAATTTTCTGTGGGATCAGAGACGAACGAGGGAAATTTATTTCGATATTTCTTGGTTTTGGAAATATTTATACAAGTGGTTAAAGAAAAGGGAAAAATTGGGAAAAAATTATTTGGTTTGAGGTGATAATTTTGGTGGCTTGAAATTTGTGGTACCGAATTTTCTGTGGGATCAGAGACGAACGAGGGAAATTTATTTCGATATTTCTTGGTTTTGGAAATATTTATACAAGTGGTTAAAGAAAAGGGAAAAATTGGGAAAAAATTATTTGGTTTGAGGTGATAATTTTGGTGGCTTGAAATTTGTGGTACCGAATTTTCTGTGGGATCAGAGACGAACGAGGGAAATTTATTTCGATATTTCTTGGTTTTGGAAATATTTATACAAGTGGTTAAAGAAAAGGGAAAAATTGGGAAAAAATTATTTGGTTTGAGGTGATAATTTTGGTGGCTTGAAATTTGTGGTACCGAATTTTCTGTGGGATCAGAGACGAACGAGGGAAATTTATTTCGATATTTCTTGGTTTTGGAAATATTTATACAAGTGGTTAAAGAAAAGGGAAAAATTGGGAAAAAATTATTTGGTTTGAGGTGATAATTTTGGTGGCTTGAAATTTGTGGTACCGAATTTTCTGTGGGATCAGAGACGAACGAGGGAAATTTATTTCGATATTTCTTGGTTTTGGAAATATTTATACAAGTGGTTAAAGAAAAGGGAAAAATTGGGAAAAAATTATTTGGTTTGAGGTGATAATTTTGGTGGCTTGAAATTTGTGGTACCGAATTTTCTGTGGGATCAGAGACGAACGAGGGAAATTTATTTCGATATTTCTTGGTTTTGGAAATATTTATACAAGTGGTTAAAGAAAAGGGAAAAATTGGGAAAAAATTATTTGGTTTGAGGTGATAATTTTGGTGGCTTGAAATTTGTGGTACCGAATTTTCTGTGGGATCAGAGACGAACGAGGGAAATTTATTTCGATATTTCTTGGTTTTGGAAATATTTATACAAGTGGTTAAAGAAAAGGGAAAAATTGGGAAAAAATTATTTGGTTTGAGGTGATAATTTTGGTGGCTTGAAATTTGTGGTACCGAATTTTCTGTGGGATCAGAGACGAACGAGGGAAATTTATTTCGATATTTCTTGGTTTTGGAAATATTTATACAAGTGGTTAAAGAAAAGGGAAAAATTGGGAAAAAATTATTTGGTTTGAGGTGATAATTTTGGTGGCTTGAAATTTGTGGTACCGAATTTTCTGTGGGATCAGAGACGAACGAGGGAAATTTATTTCGATATTTCTTGGTTTTGGAAATATTTATACAAGTGGTTAAAGAAAAGGGAAAAATTGGGAAAAAATTATTTGGTTTGAGGTGATAATTTTGGTGGCTTGAAATTTGTGGTACCGAATTTTCTGTGGGATCAGAGACGAACGAGGGAAATTTATTTCGATATTTCTTGGTTTTGGAAATATTTATACAAGTGGTTAAAGAAAAGGGAAAAATTGGGAAAAAATTATTTGGTTTGAGGTGATAATTTTGGTGGCTTGAAATTATTCCTACTAAACCGACAAGTGAAATCGCAATATTTTCCCATAAAACTATTTTCATTCGAATCGTCCATGATTGGTATTATTCTCAAATATAAATTCAAGCGCAAGGGGGTGAAGATTGTGAGCGCG
>NW_016971251.1:0-496 GCF_001483705.2 Eufriesea mexicana
TCCCATCTATTATGCTCTTCTTGGCTCTGTGGAGGCCAGCAATGCTGGCCGCGGCACCCTAGGATGAGCTAGATTACGTTCGGTAAGATTAGCTTTGGTCTGGTTAGGTCGGGATATCTTTCACTTTCGTGCTATACATTGCTATATGCTAGCTTGCTGCGCTCTACTGCGCTCTACTATACAAAAAAACCCAGTGGTCCCGACACGACAGGATGTATTACGCTACGCATGGTAATGTCACGATTGGTTAGGTTAGTATATGTCAGCTTCTACTTTTGTGCTATACACCGCTATTCAGAGAATCTCTACGCCCTTCATTACTCTACTGTACTCCGCGCGATTCTGAGGATGCCCGTTATAGTTGCCTCGGCAAGTTAGGCTTTCTCAGGCTACGTTTGACTTGGATATGATCGGTAGAGTTAGGTTTGGACTTCTTTGACTTTCGTGGTATAGATATTTTTTCGATGGACTGCTGCGATTCACTGTGCTCTGGAAT
>NW_016971252.1:0-617 GCF_001483705.2 Eufriesea mexicana
TACATCCATCAACCCAGACAACCATTCATCCATACATACATCCATCGATACATCCACCTTTCTATAGATCCATCCATCCGTACATCCACCTATCCATACATCCACCCATCCATGCATCCAACGAACCATACATCCATCCGTTCATACAAGCACCCATGCCCACACCCATCGATCCATACATTTATACATCCATACATCTCTCCATCCATACATTCATACATCCACACATACATATATCCATCCATCCATACATCCATACAACCATACATACGTCCATACATATATCCATTCATACATTCATTTATCCATCCATCCATACATCCATCCACTCATACATCCAACCATCCATACAGATATACATCCATACATCCATACATCCGTATATCCGTACATTCGTACATCCATACATTCGTACATCCACACATATATGCATCCATACTTCCATAAATCCATACATCCACACGTCCATCCATAAATCCATACATCCGTACAACCGTACATTCGTACATCCATACGTCCATAAATCCATACATCCATACCTCCATCCATCTGTACATCCATCAATCAATACACCCATACATATATACATCCATACATACATACACCCATACATCCAT
>NW_016971253.1:0-612 GCF_001483705.2 Eufriesea mexicana
TTTGTTTGTGTCAGGTTCAGATGGCTTTGACTTTTCTGCTGTAGACGGCGCTTCTATGGATTTCTGCGCTCTGCTTTCCTCTAATGTATTCTCCTTGGCTCTGTGGAGGGCAGCAATAGCGGTCTCGGTACGTTAGGGTAAGTTATGTTACGTTTGGCTAGGTTAGGAAATGATAGCTTTGACCTTTGTGCTATACACTGCTGCAAGGTGAATCCGTGCGCTCTACCGAGCTCTAATATTCTCTGCTTGGCGCTGGGGAGGCAAGCAATAGAGGCCACGTCGCGTTAGATTGAGCTAGGCTGCGTTCGGTTAGGCTACGTTTGGTAATGTTAGGATACGACAGCTTTGACTTCTGTGATATACACTGCTGTTCGGAGGATTTCTGCGCTTCACTGTGCTCTAATATACTCTGCTTGTCGCTGTGGATGCCAGATATGGAGGCAATAGGTTGAGTTGGGCTTCGTTTGGCTAGGTTTGGTTATATCTGATTAGGTTAGTTTAAGTCTGACTTTGTGCTTTGCACTTAAGTGCGGTGGATTTCGGCGGCGGCGTGAGCTCTGTTGTATTCAGTTTTGCTCTGAGGAGGTCAGCAAAAGCGGTCCGGGCACGTTA
>NW_016971254.1:0-708 GCF_001483705.2 Eufriesea mexicana
TTTAAACAAAAAGATTCACGCTATCTAGAAAATTCTTCTCTATCTCTCGCTCTCTCTCACTCTAATTAACACATGTTTACTATTTGACGATTCTCACGTAACTGTTTCATTCTGGCACAATTTTCTAAACATCTTTTATCAACATTCACACTAGATTCCACTCGCACATATTATATTTATATCATCCCAAATGACTTTCATTTTATTCTACCTCGATACGTAAAATCAATACTTACAGTTAGGCCTATTAACGACTGGTAGTTCCAGTGTTAATGTATATATTTTTTAAACATCAGTTTGTCTGTTAAATATTAACATGACTCGCTGACTTCATTAAAATACAAACCCCTCCTTCTGACACCTAGATATCCATTTACATAGATAGTCTTACTGCAGAGGAATCGGTTTGAAAGAGCTCTGACAAGGTTACCCTGTGCCTAGACAGGTGTAGCAAAGTTGCAAACTCAAAAATGACAATTCAGTTATGTATATCGTCAATAGGTCGACCGCAATTGGGGACGGTTAATGACGACCCAAATCTCTTGTATTTTTAGTGGACTGTATATTTTGTAATTGTTCCGGTTAACTCCTCTGACCTCTTCGAATGTTATTTGTTGACTGACTGGTACTGACTAAACTAACTTCTGCGATGCACGATCTTTCGGAGCCCATGGTTTCCAAAAGGAAATCGGTTTTCCCATTGGTGGT
>NW_016971255.1:0-635 GCF_001483705.2 Eufriesea mexicana
CCTCCTTCTATATGCAAGAATCTTAGGTCACCGTGATAGTTGTCGATACTGCCAATAAAATTGTATTTTACAGCCATGTTCTGTAGCATTACCATGGTTTTAGCACGCCAATAGTATATTTCACCCTTATTTATGCAAGAAACACTGTTCACCAGGACATCAGACGAAAATGTCAGTAAAAATGAATTTTCCAACCAGATTCTATAGCAGTGCAATGGCTATAGCACGACAATCGTATCTTTTCTCATTATTTATGCGGGAAAGGTATCTCACCACGATATCAGTCGAAAATGTCCATAAAATCGAGTTTTCCAGCCAGATTCTGTAGCATTGCAGTGGATATATCGCGCCAATAGAATATTTCTTCCTTATTTATGCACGAGAGTTAGCTCACCACGATAGCTCACCACGATATTAGTCGAAAATGTCAATAAACATTAATTTTCGAGCGAGATTCTATAGGATTGCAGTGACTATATTACGCCAGTAGAACCTTTCCTCCTTCTATACGCAATAAAGTTAGGTCACCATGATAGCAGTCGATAATGTCAACAAAATTGAATCTTCCAGAAAGATTCTATAGCTTTACCATGGCTATCGCAAGCCAATAGTATATTTCACCGTTATTTACGCAA
>NW_016971256.1:0-511 GCF_001483705.2 Eufriesea mexicana
CTAAACCTAACGTACTCCGGCCACTATTGCTGGCCTCCACAGAGTCGCGCAGAACTTACTAGATTACAGTAGGGCGGAGAAGTCCACAGAATCGCAGTGTATAGCACAAATGTCGTATCCATCCATGCCCAACCCAAGCTGACATAACCTAGCCAAACGTAGCCTACTTTAACGTAATGCGCCGCGGACGCTATATCTCGCCTACCCAAAGACGAGCAAAGTATAGTAGAGCGACGTAGAGCGTAGAAATTAACCGAATAGCAATGAATAGCACAATAGTCGAAAATACCATAAACTAACCTAACCTAACCGAACGTAGCATCTTTCAAGATTACGTGACGCGGCCACTGCTCCTGGCATCCACATAGCCTATCAGAATGTAGTAGAGCACAGTAGATCCCAGAAAACACGGAAAACATTGTACATCACGAAAGTCAAGGCTACCGTAACCGAAATAAATCGAACCTAAGCTAGCCAAACGTTACCTAACTCAGCATAACGTGCTGGGACC
>NW_016971257.1:0-916 GCF_001483705.2 Eufriesea mexicana
TTACATACATACATCGTTCCATCGATGCATCCATCCGCACCTCCACGCATCCATACATGCATCTACCCAAACATACATCCAACCACAAATCCATACATACATTCGTTCATACATCCATACATACATGAATCCATACGTGCAACCTTACATCCATCTATACATCCATCCATACGTCCGTCAATACATCCTTCCATACAGCCGTACATAGATCCGTCAATACATCCATCCATTCAGACATCCATACATACATCTATATTTACAGCCATTCATACATCCACCTAACCATTCATACATCCACCTATCCATATGTACATCCATCCATACATACATCCATTCATACATCGATACATACATCCACACGTACATCCATATATACACCTATACATGCACCATACATACATCCATCAATAGATCCATACATAAATCCATACACCCATCCACACTCCCAAACATACATCCATTCACACTTTATTCCATACATCCAGCCATACATCCATCCATATATCCATCCATACATCCGAACATACATCCATCCCAATATCCATCAGTACTTCCATGCATTCCTCCTTCCATGCATCCATACTTTCATACATCCATACATACACAGCCCCATACTTACATACATATATACAACCATAAATACAGACATACATGCATCCAGCAGTACATACACACATACATGCTTACATCCATGCACACATCCATCCATCCGTTCACCCGTCCATCCATCCATCAATGCATGCAACCATACATACATCCGTACGTACGTACATACATTCATCCATGCACAAATCCATACACGCATCCATACTTCCATACATTCATACATCCATACATACATCAATCCATAAGCCCATCCATTCATACACACATCCTCCCATGCATCCACGCATCCATACATCCATCCATCCATACA
>NW_016971258.1:0-291 GCF_001483705.2 Eufriesea mexicana
TGTCATGTCAGATCAGGTCAGGTCCGGTCAGGACAGGTCGGGACAGGTCAGGTCACGTCAGGATAGGTCACGCCATGCGAGGCCAGGCCGTGTCAGGTCAGGTCAGGTCAGGTCAGGTCAGGTAATGTCGGTTAAAGTCAGGACAGGTCAGACCAGGTCGTGTAATTTCAGGTCAGGTAAGGTCAGGTCAGGTAATGTCAGTTCATGCCGGATCAGGTCAGGCCCGGTCTGGCCCGGTCAGGTCAGGCCAGTTCCGTCCGGTCACGTCAGGTCAGGTCACGTAAGGTCAGG
>NW_016971259.1:0-934 GCF_001483705.2 Eufriesea mexicana
CATTAGATTGAAGGCGTTAGTCGGTCCAATCACTAACCTATAGCAGCTTATAGGTTTTGAATATACTTATTCTCAGGCAAGTAGATGCCTGTACTTGCCATTGGGTTGAAGGCGTTAGGCGATCTATTCACCATGCTATATCATGTTACAGATAATGAAGAGACCTATTCTCTTGCAAGTAGATGGCTGTCCCTGCCGTTGGGTTGAAGGCGTTAGGCGATCTACTCACCAAGCTATAACAAGTTATAGATTTTGAATAGACCAATTCTCTGGCAAGTAGATGGCTGTACTTGCCAATGGATTGAGGGCGTTAGGCGATCTAATCGTCAAGCTGTGACAGGTTATATATTTTGAATAGACTCATTCTCTGGCAAGCAGATGGCTGTATTTGCCATTGGATTGAAGGCGCTATGCGATCTATTCACCAAGCTGTAGAAGGTTATAGATTTTGAATATACTTATTGCCTGGCAAGTAGACGGCTGTACTTGCCGTTGGGTAGAAGGCGTCAGGCGATCTACTCACCAAGCTATAACAAGTTATAGATTTTGAAGAGACAAATTCTCTGGCAAGTAGATGGCTGTACATGCCAGTGTATTGAAGGCGTTAGGCAATCTAATCGTCAAGCGGTGACAGCTTATAGATTTTGAATAGACTCATTCTCTGGCAAGTAGATGGCTGTATTTGCCATCGGATTGAAGGCGATAGGTGATATATTCGCCAAGCTGTGACTGCTCATAGATTTTGAATGGACTCATTCTCTGGCAAGTAGATGGCTGTATTTGCCAAAATGGCTGTATTTGCCATAGGATTGATGGCGTTACTCGATCTACTCACCAAGCTGTAGAAGGTTATAGATTTTGAATAGACTTTTTCTCTGGCAAGTAGACGGCTCTACTTGCCATTGGTTGCAGGCGTTAGGCGACCTATTCACCA
>NW_016971260.1:0-894 GCF_001483705.2 Eufriesea mexicana
TGCTTGGGTTTGCAGAGGCCAGCAATGCTGGTCGCGGCGCGTTAGACTTTGTTAGATTACGTTTGGATAAGTTAGGTTAGGCTGGGTTAAGTCAGGACTGCTGTGTCATATGTGCTCAACACTGATTTTCTGTGCACTTCTGTGCGCCACTGTGCGCCATCATATTCTGTTTGACTCTGGGGAAGCCAGCAATAGTATTCGCAGCACGTTAGGTTCCGTTAGGCTACGTTACGGTAATGTTAGGATTGGTTAGGTTAGGAAATGTTGGCTTCTACTTTTCCGCTTTATACCGTCATTCGCAGGACTTCTATGCCCTACATTGCTCTACTGTACTCTGCTCGACTCTGGAGTGGCAAGTAATGGTGGTCTCTGCAGGTTATGTTGGGTTAGGCTACGTTCGGTGTGGCTACGTTAGTTTGGGTGAGGTCCGGATAACTTTGACTTTCGTGGTAAAGGCTGCTTTTGGGGAGCTTCTGCTCTCCACTGCGCTCTAGCATGTTCTGCGTGGCTCTCGGGAGGCTAACCACAGTGGTCTCGGCCCGTTAGGTTGAGATGGTTGACGTTCGGTTATGCTTCGTTTGGCTAGGTTATGATAGCATAGCTTTGACTTTTATACTATACACCGCTATGTGGTCGATTTCGGCGCTCTACATTCCTCTGATATGCTCTGCTTGGCTCTGGCCAGACTAGCATTATTATTCTCAGCACGTTACGTTTAGTTAGGCTACTTTCGGTTAGTTTAGGTTAGGACAAGTTAGGTAAGGATATCTTTGACTTTTGTACTGCACACTGCAATGCGGCGGATTACTGCGCTCTACGTTGCTCTACTATACTCTGCTCGGTGCTATGGAGACCAGCAATAGTGGTCTCGGCACGTTAGGTTGAGATAGGCTG
>NW_016971261.1:0-1071 GCF_001483705.2 Eufriesea mexicana
ACAGCACGAAGGTCAAAGGTATCCTGACAAAACTGGTCCTTACATAATTTAATCAAACGTGTCCTGACCTAACGTAACGTGCCTCAAACACTATGGCTGGTCTCCACAAGACGAAGCAGAGTATAGTAGAGCACAGTCGAGCGCAGAAATCCTGCGAATACCAGTGAACAGCACAAAAGGCAAATATAACCAGACTGAGCTTGGCATAACCTAACCTAACCAAACATAGCGTAACACAACCTAACATGCCGAGAGCACTATTACTTGCCTCTCCACAGCCAAGCAGAGAATATTGGAACACAGTAGAATCCGCGGATAGCAGTGTATAGCACAAAAGCCTTAACTGTTCTATCCTATCCTCACCAAACGTAACATATCCAAACGTAACACAACACAACCTAACGTGACAAGACACATATTGCTGGCGCCCGCATACGCAAGCAGAATGCAGTAGATCACGGTAGTGCCCAGAAATCCGACGCAATGCAAATAATACCACAGGAGCCGAGGATAACCTGTCCTAACCTAACATAACAAGACGCAGCATATTTCAAAATAAGGCGCCGCGACCGCTGCTCCTGGAGTCCCCAGGGCCAAGCAGAATGTTGTAGAGCACAGTAAATCACAGAAACCGGCCGAATAACTGTGTATAGCACGAAAGTCTAAGCTGGCATAAAGAAATACAGCCAAATATGACCTAACCAGTCTTAACATAACAAAACCTAACGTGCCATGGCCACTATTGCTCGCATACCCAGTGTCGAACTGAGCATAGCAGAGCAATGTGCAGTGCAAAAATCCGCCGAATAACAGTTTGTAGCACAAAAGTCGTAGATATGCTCTCCCACACTGACCTAACCTGACCTAACCTAACGCAGCATAGCTCAACATAACGTGCAGTGACCACTGCTCCTGGCCTCCCCTAAGCCAAGTGGAGTGCATCAGAGCACTGTAGATCACAAGTGTCCACCGAATAGCAGTGTATAGTACGAGGAACGAGGCTAAGCTGACCAAACTTAACATAGCCTAAACAAACGAAACCTAACAAAACCTGACGTTCCGCGACCACTA
>NW_016971262.1:0-894 GCF_001483705.2 Eufriesea mexicana
AAATAGTGGTGGCGACATGTTTGGTTGGGTTTGGTTACGTTCGGTTAGTCCACGTTGATATAGGATAGGTTAGGGTTGCTTTGATTTTTTTGCTGTGCACTGCGATTCGATGTACTCCTGCGGCCTAGTCTCCTGTAATATGTTCTGCATGGCCCTGGGGAGGCCAGCAATACTGGTCGCGGCATGCAAAGTTTAGTTATATTACGTTTGGTTAGGTTAGATTTGGTCAGGTTAGGACGGGATAGCTCCGACTTCGCACTATACACTGCTTTCGTTGGACTACTGGGCTCCACTGTGCTCTAATATATTCTGCCTGTTTTTAGGGCGGCCAGCAATAATGTCCGTGGCACGCTTGCTGTGGTTGCTTTGCGTTCGCTTTGGTTAGGTTAGGACAAGTTTGACCAGTGTTACTTTGACCTTTGTGCTATACACAGCTGTACGGTTGCCTTCTGCGTTCTGCTCTGCTCTAACCTGTTCCGCTTGCATCTGACGATGCCAGCAATATAGGTCTCGGCACGTTAGGTGTAGTTACTCTACGTCTTGCTGGGATGGGTTAGGTCCGATTTTATTGGTATGACCTTGACTTTTGTGGTGTATACTTCTATTCGGTAGATTTATGCGCTTTACTGTGATCTAAGGCTCCCAGCTTGGCGACGGGGAGGCCAGAAATAAAGGTCGCGGCACATTAGGCTAAGTTAAGTTGCGTATGGTTATGTAACGTTTGATTAGGCTAGGAGAGGATAGCCTATGACTTTTGTGCTATACCCTGATATTCGGTAGATTCCTGCCCTCAACATTGCTCTCCTACACCGGCTCGGCACTCGGGAGGCCAACAATAGTGGTCGCGGCACGTTACGTTGACTTCGGCTGCGTTATGTAAGGTTATGCTAGTTT
>NW_016971262.1:1333-2846 GCF_001483705.2 Eufriesea mexicana
AGTATGTTAGCTTGGGTTAGGTTTGGATATCTTCGACTTTCATGGTATAAACTGATGCTCGGTGGATTTCTGTCTGTTCTGCTTTGCTCTGGGGAGGCCAGAAATGGTGGTCTCGGCACGTCAGGTTGAGATAGATAACGTTTGGTTACGTTACGTTTGGTAAGCTTAGGAGAGTATAGCTTCGACTTTAACGCTATACAGATCTATTCGGCGGATTTCTGCACTCTACTGTGCTCTAGCATATTCTGCTTGGCTCTGGGGAGGCCAGCAGTATTGACCTCGGCCCGTTATGTTGAGTTATGCTACGTTAGGTTTCGTTATGTCGACTTGTGTTACGTTTGGGTAGACTTGACTATCGTGGTATACACTGTTTTTCGGTGGATTTCTACGCTCTACTCTGACTAGTATGTTCTGCTCGGCTCTGCGGATGCCAGTAAAAGAGGTCTTGGCACTTTAGTTTGGGTTAGATTACGTTTGGTTGGGTTCGGTTACGTGGCCTTACGTTAGGATAGCTTTGACTTTTGTGCTACACAGAGCCATCCTATGGATCGCTGCGCTCTTCTGTGCGCTACCACACACTACTTGTCTCTGTGGACGCTATGAATAGTGCCCTCGGCCCGTTACGTTGAGTTATGTTCGTTATGGTTAGATTTGGTTAGGATATCTTTGACTTTTGTGCTGTAAAGTCCTATTCGGTCCATTTCAGCGATCTACGTGCTCTTGCCTGCTCCGCTTGGAGCTGGGGAGTTCGGCAATAGTGCTTTTGGCGCGTGAGGTTGAGTGATGTTTCGTTCGGTTGGGTTAGGACAGGATAGTGTTGGCTTTTGAGCTAGACACTGCTATTCATTGGCTTTCTGCGATCTAATGTGCTCTTGAATATTCTGGTCGGATCTGGGGCGGCCAGAAACAGTGTTCTCGGCACGTTAAGTTGAGCAATTCTACGGTTGGATATGTTACGTATTGTGATGTTAGCATAGGATAGTCTAGACTTTTGCACTATACACGGCAATCCTCGGATTTCTGCGCTGTACTATGCTATAGCATATTCTGCTTGGCTCTTGGGAGGCCAGCAGTACTGGTTTCGGCACGCTAGGTTGGGTACAGCTACGTTTGCTTCTGTTACGTTTGGTTAGGTTGGGATAGGCTGCATTGACTTTTGTGCTATACACAGATTCTCGGAGGGCTTCTGCGCTCCAATGCGCTCTAATATGCTCTGCTTCGAGCTGGATAGGCCAGCAGTATCGGCCTCGTCACGTTATGTCGTGCTACACTACGTTTGGGTAGGTTAGGTTAGCACATGTCATTTCCGGATATGTTCCACCTTTATGCTATACATTGCAATGCGGTGGATTCCTGCCATCTGCTGTGCTCTTGTATATTCTGCTTGGCTCTGGGACTGTAGCGATAGAGACGTCGGCACGTTAGGTTGACTAATGTTACGTATGGTTAGGTTATGTCAAGCTCGGTCAGATTGTCTTCGACTTCCGCGCTATGTACTGCTGTTCGGAGGATT
>NW_016971262.1:6386-7922 GCF_001483705.2 Eufriesea mexicana
AGCATCCAGCGGCTGGGGCTGAGCATCTCCCCGAGAAGAGCGAGGCAATGTTGTTTTGCAATCGGCACCACGGGAAGCTGCCCAGGTCCCTGATGCGTGAGGGAACGTCGTGGTCGTGGTACGGGACCGGATGAAATATCTCGGTCTCGTCCTCGGTAGCCGCGGGAAGTTCGATGAGCATTTTGTTGCGCTGGAACCATGCCTGGAATGTATGGCCGGGGCGCTGTGTCGCCTGCTTCCCAACCTGGGTGGGCCGGACGGGCCGGTGCGCCGCCTCTACACGGGAGTCGTTCGCTCGGTGGCACTATACGGGGCTCGTATCTGTGCCAGCTACATGGTCGCTAGTCCGCGCAGTCCGGCGATTCTCCGGCGAGTCGCTCGGAGGATGGCGATCAGGGTCGTGCGCGGTTACCGCACGCTATCCCGCGAGGCGGCGATGGTCCTGGCAGGAATTACGCCGTTCGGAATGCAAGCGGTGGGGGAGGCCCGTATCTACGGATTCCTACAAGCTGGCGGCGGCGATGCTCCTGAAGAAGTGGCCTCTTCCTTGAGGCGAAGGTTTCGACAGTCCGTGATGACCGCCTGGCGAGCTCGGTTGAGGAAGCCGAGCAGCCGGCGGCACAGTGCGATCAAGGATGTACTCCCCGTGCTGGATGTATGGAGGCGCAGCGGCAGCCGGCGCACTTTCTTCCTGACACAGGTGCAAACCGGGCACGGGTGCTTCGGTGTGTACCTGTGTCGTATTGGGTGGGTGGGCAGGGTGAGACGCGGTGTCATCACTGCGGGGAAGGGCAGGATACGGCGCAGCACGCGCTCGAGGAGTGTCCGGCGTGGGTTCGCGAGCGCCGGGGACTTTGTCGCATGTTGGGTAGGGACTTTTCACTCTCCGTCGTCGTGGCGCGGATGACGGAAAGCTTAGGTGCGTAGCGTGCCATGGCCTCCTTTTGCGAGGCGGTTATGTTACTGGTGGAGGCCGCGGAAAGAGCCCGCGAGCCTAGCGCCTGCTCCTCGCGTGTAGGGTAGCGGAGGCTGCAAGCGCAGCGCCGGTGGGCGGCGCGCGCACTGCCGGGTATGTTAACGCGTTAGGCCTCTGCCATCGCGAGCGACCATGTGCCTACGGCCGGGGAGACTGTCGCTCTCTCCCGTTGTAACCTAGGTCAGATTGACCACGGGCTGGCGTGTGGTGGTCCGTCTGCTCGAGAAACTGTGGTCCAGGCGCGCGGAGTCGCGTGATGGTCGCGCGGCGCCCGCAGGGTATGCGTGCGTTGCGGTGCGGTGGTATGCGTGTTGTGCGTGCCTGTAATCGTCCCGTCTCGCGCGCATGGACATGATCCTTTCGGGTGCGATTTCCCGTCGCGCCGAGTGGGAACTGCGGTTGCGTCGTGGGAGCACCCTGGCAATCGCGTCGCCGCGAAGTCCAGGATGCACCGAAATGTGAAGGGCTGGCCATCGTGGGGGTTTTAGTGTGTAAAAATCCCACATAAACCCACCCCTCAAAGGGGTCCGGGTATCGTTGGAAGATTCCCCCACGTGAAA
>NW_016971262.1:8408-10010 GCF_001483705.2 Eufriesea mexicana
GGGGGCAGGATCAGTGGTCGCGGCACGCCTTTCTGAGATATGTTACGTTGGGATAGGGTAGGTTAGATCAGGTTAGGTTACGGTATCTTCGACTTTTACGCGGTACACTGACATTCGATGGATTTGTGCGATCGACATTGCTCTACTATTCTCTTCTCGTCCCTGGGGATTCGAGCAATGGTGGTCGTGGCACTTGAGGTTGGGTTAGGTTACGTTTGGTTGGGCTAGATTAGGTTAAGTTTGGTCCGTGTAGCCTACACTTTCGAGATATACACTGATATTCGGTGTTTTTCTGCTGTCTACTGAGCTCTAGTACATTCTGCTTGTCTCCGTGGAGTCCGGCAGTAGTGGTCTCGTCTTGTTAGGTTGAGATACGCAGCGTTCTTGTTTGTCACGTTTGGCTAGGTTAGGATAGGCTACACTGACTTTCGTGCTTTGCACTTCTTTTCGGCGGGTTCCTGTGATCCACTCTGCACCACCGCATTCTGCTTTTCCCTGGGGATGCCAGGAGCAGTGGCCGCGGCACGCAGCGTTTAGATATGGTACGTTGCGATAGTTACGGCTAGGTCAGGTTAGGATAGGGTATGATTCACCATTGTGCTATACACTGCTATTCGGTGGATTTCTGCCCTCTGCGTTCCTCTACTATACTCTGCTCGAATCTGGGAATGAGAGCAATAGTGGCCGTTGCACGTTAGTTTGGTTAGGTTACGATAGCTTAGGTCAGGTATGCTACATTTGGTCCAGGTGGCATTCGACTTCGTATTGTACACTGCTTTTCGGTGGGCTTCTGTGATCTATTGTGCTCTACTACGTTCTGCTTGGCTCTGGTGAGGCCAGGAGCAGTGGGCGCGTCAAAGCTATTTTGTGTTACTCTACGTTTGGTTAGGTTAAGTTAGGTCAGGTTATGTTTGGATACCTTCGACTTTTGCGCAGTTCACTGGAGTGCAGTGGATGTGTGCGCACTACTGCGGTCTAGCACACTCTGCATGTGTGTGTGGAGGCGAGCAATGGCGGCCGTGACACGTTTGTTTCAGGTATGTTACGATCGGTTAGGTCAGGGTAGGCTATATATGGTGAGGGTAGCTTTGACTTCCGTGCTATGCACTGTCATTCGGTGGATCCCTGCACTACACATTGCTCCATTATACTCTGCTCGCCTCTGGGGAGGCGAGCAATAGCGGTCGGGGCGCGTCAGGTTTTGTTATGTTATGTTTGGTTAAGTTTGGTTAGTTTAGCTTTCAGTTTCGTTCCGTGCACTGCTATTCGGTGGATTTACTAGTTCTAGTGGGCTCTACTATATTCTGCCAAGCTACGGGGAGGCCAAGAGCAGTTGTCGCGGAACTTTATGTTGCATTATGCTACGTTTGCTTAGGTTAGGCTAGGTCAGGTTTTGCCAGAATATCTGCGGCTTTTGTACTGTTCACTGCAGTGCGGTGGACTTCTGTGATCTACTGTGCCCAAGTGAATCGTGACTGTCTTTGTGGAGTCCAGCAATAGTGGCCTAGTTATGCTAAGTTTTGTTAGGCTACGTTTAGGTTCGCTTCGTTTGGCTCGATTAGGAGAAGCTACTCTGACTTCTGTGCTATTCATTGATATTCG
>NW_016971263.1:0-788 GCF_001483705.2 Eufriesea mexicana
GGGGAGGACAGCAATAGCGGTCTCGGCACGTTAGATTGAGTTAGGTTACGTTTGGCTCTTTCCTGTCTGTTTAGGGTAGGTATGTGCAGCTTCGACTTTTCTGATGTACAATGTGATTCCATGGACATCTGCGTTAATCTCTCCATTAAAGTGTCCCGTTTGTCTCTGGGGAGGACATCAATTGCGGTTGCGGCACGTTTGGTTGTGTTAGATTACCATTATGTTACCGTTGGATATTTTAGGAGAGGACAGCTTTGACTATGGAGCTCTAGTCTGCTATTAGGTGGATTTCTGCGATCTACATTGCTCCGATATTTTCTGCTTCGCTCTGTGAAGGCCAGCAATAGTGGTCTCGGTACGTTATGTTGTGTCAGGTTACTCTCGGTTATGTTGGGTTTGGCTAAGTTTGGTTAGGATAGCTTCAACTTTTGGGCTGTACTGTCCTATTCGGTGGACTTCTGAGATGTACTGTTACCCTGCTTGGCTTTGGGGATGGCAGCCATAGCGTTCTCTGCACGTTAGGCAATGTTCGGCTGTGTTTGGTTATATTCTGTTGGTTTGGGATAGATTTGGGTCTCTCTGACTTTTCTGATATACACTGCGATACTATGGATTTCAACCTTCTACTCTCTACTAATGTGTTCTCCATGGTTCTGATGAGGCCGGCGATAGTGGTCGCGGCGCGCTAGTTTTAGTTAGCTTACGTTTGGTTATGTTTATTTTGCGTAGATTCGGAGAGGATTGTTTTGACTTTTGTGCTATAATCTTCTATGAGGTGGATACCCGCT
>NW_016971264.1:0-532 GCF_001483705.2 Eufriesea mexicana
TCGTGGTGAGCTAACTTCCTTGCATAGGTAAGGAGGAAAGATACTTTTGGCGTGCTATTGCCACCGCAATTCAGTAGAATCTGGCTGCAAAGTTCAATTTTGTTGACATTTTCGACTAATATCGTGGTGGGTTAACTTGCTTGCTAAATAAGGAGGAAAGATTCTATTGGCGTGCTATTGCCACCGCAATTCAGTAGAATCTGGCTGCAAAGTTCAATTTTGTTGACATTTTCGACTAATATCGTGGTGGGTTAACTTGCTTGCTAAATAAGGAGGAAAGATTCTATTGGCGTGCTATTGCCACCGCAATTCAGTAGAATCTGGCTGCAAAGTTCAATTTTGTTGACATTTTCGACTAATATCGTGGTGATCTAACTTCCTTGCGTAAGCAAGGAGGAAACATTCTGTTGGCGTGATCTAGTCATTGCAAGGCTATTGAATCTTCCTGGAAAATTAAATTTTGTTGACGTTTTCGACTAATATAGTGGTGAGCTAACTTTCTTGCATAAATAAGGAGGAAAGATTCTATTGG
>NW_016971265.1:0-218 GCF_001483705.2 Eufriesea mexicana
CTTCCATACATCCACGCATCCGTACATCCATACATTCGTACATCCATACATCCACACATCCATACATCCATAAACCTGTTCAACCTGTCCACCATGCGTCTATACATACATCCATACGTACATCCACACATCCATACATACTCCCATACACACATCCATACATACATCCATACTTCCGTACAACCGTCCATCCATACCTCAATCCATTCATACATAAA
>NW_016971265.1:262-531 GCF_001483705.2 Eufriesea mexicana
CATCCTTCCATATATCCATCCATCCATACATCTGCCCATCCATGGAACCACCCATCCATACATCCATCGATCCATAAACATACCCATTCACACACCCATCCATGTATACATCCATACATCCACACCGCAGTACACCCATGAACCCGTCCATTCGTACTCCCATCATTCGATGCAACCATCCATCCATTCATCCATACATATATCAGTCCATACATCCATACATCCGTACATTCGGCCATCCGTACCTTAATCCATCCACACTGCCGCCC
>NW_016971266.1:0-295 GCF_001483705.2 Eufriesea mexicana
TGACCTGATCTGTCCTGACTTAAACCAGCCTTACCTGACATGACCTGTCCTGACTGACCTGTCTTGACCTGACTGACCTGACCTGACTTGAACTCACACGACCTGGCCTCGCCTGTACTGACCTGGCCTGACCTGACCTGACTTGTCCTGTCCTGACTTGATCTGACCTGACATGACCTGTCCAAACTTGACCTGAACTTGCCTGACCTGGCCCGAACTGAACTGACCTGAACTGGCATCATCTCACTGACACGACCTGACATGACCTGAGCTGACCTGACCTGACCTGACCTGA
>NW_016971267.1:0-609 GCF_001483705.2 Eufriesea mexicana
GGGTGGATGTATGGAAAGATGGGTGTATGGATTGGTGGATGTATGGAAGGATGGATGTATGAAGGGATGGATGTATGGGAGCATGGATGCATGTATTGACGCATGTATGGATGTATGTATGGATGTATGTATGGATGTATATCTGGATGTATGTATGGATGTCTGCATGGATGAATGCAGGAGTGTATGTATGGATGTTTGTATGGGTGTGAGTATGGATGTATATATGGATCTATGTGTCGATGGCTGGATGTATGGCCGGATGTGTATATTCATGGTTGGACGTATGGGTGGATGGATATTTGGATAGGAGGGCGTACGGATGTATGGATGCATGGTTGGGTATCAGGATTAATTGATGGGATTGTGGATGGATGTACTGTTGTGAGTATGGATGAACATATGGATGGTTGTATGGATGGGTGGATGTATGGATGAATGGATGTGCGGATGGATGGATGTATGGAAGTATGAATGCATGTATGGTTGTATGGATGGATGAATGTACGGATGTATGTATGGATGTATGTATGGGTTTATGCATGGATGGATGTATGTATGGATGTATGTATGGATATATGGATGGAGGTATGAATGGATGTATGGATG
>NW_016971268.1:0-259 GCF_001483705.2 Eufriesea mexicana
CATACATCCACAAATCCATACATCCATACATACATACATCCATACTTGCATACATCCATACATCCATCCATACATACATCCATCCATCCATACATCCATACATCCAAAAATCCATCCAACCATACCTCCATCCATCCATACATCCATCAATCCATACACCCATACATATATACATGCATACATACATACATCCATACATACATACATCCATACATCCATCCATACATACGTCCATCAATCCATACCTCAATCCATCCAT
>NW_016971268.1:297-1487 GCF_001483705.2 Eufriesea mexicana
ATCCATACTTCCGTACATCCGTCCATCCATACCTCAATCCATCCATACATCCATACATCCACACAACCATTCATCCATACATACATCCATACATACATCCTCCTTTCCATACATCTATCCATCCATACGTCAATCCATCCATACATTCATACATCCACACAACCATACATCTATAAATCCTTACATCCCTACATATATACATCCATACATTCATACATACGTACATCCGTCCATCCATACCTCAATCCATCCATACATCCATCCATCCACACAACCATTCATCCATACATACATCCATACATACATCCTCCTTTCCATACATCTATCCATCCATACATCAATCCATCCATACATTCATACATCCACACAACCATACATCTATAAATCCATACATCCCTACATATATACATCCATACATTCATACATACGTACATCCGTCCATCCATACCTCAATCCAACCATACATCCATCAATCCAAACAACCGTTCATCCATACATGCATCCATCCATACATCCATCTTTCCATAGATCCATACATCCATACATCCACCCGTCCATACATACACCCATCCATGCATCCATCGAACCATACATCCATCCGTCCTTAGAAGCACCCATCCCAACACCAATCGATCCATACATCTATACATACATACATCCATCCATCCATACATTCATACATCCACACATCCATAAATACAACCTTCCATACATCCAAATAACCATACATATATCAATACATACATCCGTACATCCATCCATCCTTACATCCATACACTCATATATACATTCATCCATACATCCATACAGACATTCATCCATACATCCATACATCCGTATATCCATACATTCGTACATACATACATTCGTACATCCATGCATACATACATGCATACATCCACAGATCCATACATCCATCCGTCCATCCATACGTCCATACATCGGTACATACGTATATTCGTGCATCCATACGTCCATACATACATACACCCATACATGCATACATCCATACATTCTTAAATCCATACATCCATACATACATACATCAATACATGCATGCATCCATACATCCATACATCCATCAATACATACATCCATCCATCCATACATCCATACATTCATCTATACATACATCCACAAATGCATCCATCCATACCTCCATCCATCCATACATCCATCAATCCCTACAC
>NW_016971269.1:0-581 GCF_001483705.2 Eufriesea mexicana
AACATAATGTAACTAAACGTAACGTGCGGCGACCACTACTGCTGGGCTCCCGAGGGTCGTGCAAAGTATAGTAGAGCAATGTAGAGCGCCGAAATCCACAGAATAGCAGCGTGCAGCACAAAAGTCGAAGGTACCCAAACCTAACCTGGCCTGACCAACCATAACAAAACGTATCATAGCTCAACATGACGTGCCGAGACCACTATTGCTGGCCTCCCCAAAGACAAGCAGAATATACCAGAGCACAGTCGAGGGCAGATATCGACTGAATACCAGTTCATATCTCGAGGGTCTAAGATAACATGTCCGAGACTAACATAACCTAACCTAACCAAACGAAACATAACTCAACCTAACGTGCCGAGACCGCTAATACTGGCCCACAGAGCCAACCAGAATTTACCAGAGCACAGTAGGGCACAGGAATCTGCCGCATTGCAGTGTACAGCACAATAGTCGGACTAACCTAACCTAACATTACCTAACCTAACCAAATATCATATCTCACCCTAACGTGCCCATGCCACTATTGCTGGCCTCCACAGCGCCAAGCAGAGTACACTACCGGACAGCAGAGCGCA
>NW_016971270.1:0-537 GCF_001483705.2 Eufriesea mexicana
TGCTATAGCCGTTGCAATGCTGCAGAATCGAGCTGGAAAGTTCAATTATATTGACTTTTTCGATTAATATCGTGGTGAGCTAGCTTCATTGCATAAGTATGAACGAAATATTCTGTTGGCGTACTATAGCCATTGCAATGCTGTAGAATGTGGCCGGAAAATTCAATTTTATTGACATTTTCGAGTAATATCGTGGTGAGTTAACTTTGTTGCATGAATAAGGAGGAAAGATACTATTGGCGTGCTATAGGCATTGCAATGCTATAGAATCTTTATGGAAAATTCAATTTTATTGACATTTTCGACTAATACCGTGGTGAGCTAACGTCCATGAATACGTAAGGAGGAGAAGTCCTTTTGGAGTGCTACATCCACCGCAATGCAGAAGAATCTGTACCTGGAAAATATAATTTTATTGACATTTTTGACTAATGTCGCGGTGAGCTAACTTTCTTGCATAAATAAGGAGGCAGAATTCTATTGGCGTACTATACCCGCTGAAATGCTGCAGAATGCGGCTGGAAAATTCATTTTTAT
>NW_016971271.1:0-598 GCF_001483705.2 Eufriesea mexicana
ATTCTCTGGCAAGCAGATGGCTGTACTTGCCATTAGTTTGAACGCGTTAGGCGATCTATTCACAAAGCTATAGCAGGTTATAGATTTAGAATAGACCAATTCTCTGGCAAGTAGATGGCTGTACTTGCCATTGGTTGAAGACGTTAGGCGACCTATTCTCCAAGCTATAACAGGTTATAAATTTTGAATAGACCCATTCCCAGGCAAGTAGATTGCTTTACTTGCCATTGTATTGAAGGTGTTTAGCGATCTAATCACCAAGCTTTTGCAGCTTATATGTTTTGTATAGACTTATTCTCTGGCAAGTAGATGGCTGTTCTTGCCATTCGATTGCAGGCGCTAGGCCATCTATTCACTATACTATAACAGGTTATAGATTTTGTATAGACCTATTCTCTGGCAAGTAGATGGCTGTACTTGCCATTGGATTGAAGGCGTTAAGCGATCTATTCACCATGCTATAACATGTTATAGATTTTGAATAGACCTATTCCCAGAAAGATGGCATTACTTGAGATTGGATTGAGGGCGTTCGGCCATCTGTTCACTATGCTATAGCAGGTTATAGACTTTGAATAGACCTATTCTCTGGCACGTA
>NW_016971272.1:0-571 GCF_001483705.2 Eufriesea mexicana
GTTGTGCTCTAGCATTTTCCACTTGGACATGGGGAGGCCAGCAATAGTGATCTCTGCACGTTATGTTGAGTTATGCTACGTTTGCATTTGATACGTATGGCGAGGGTAGGATAGTATCTTTTAGACTTTTGTGCTATACACCGCTATCAGCGGATATCTGCGCACTACTGTGCTCTAATGTGTTCTGCTTGGCTCTTTGGAGGCCAGCAGTAGTGGTCTCGGCACGTAAGGTTGAGTATAGCTACGTTCGGTTATGTTACGTTTCCTGATGTTAGGGCAGGATAGTTTGGACTTTTGTGCTGTACACTGATATCCGAGGATTTCTGCGCTCTCCAGGGAGCTTCGAACTGAGGAGGCCAGCAATAGTAGTCTCGGCACGTTAGATTGAGATGGCTGCGCTTCGTTGTTGTAGTTAAGGAAGGTTTGGTTAGGATTTCTCTCACGATCGATCTATAAACTATAATCCGGTGGCTATCTGTAATCCACTGTGCTCTGGTACAATCGGCTGGACTATGGGTACGCCAGGAGCAGTGGCCGCGGCACTTTATGTTGAGATACACTACGTTTGGAT
>NW_016971273.1:0-387 GCF_001483705.2 Eufriesea mexicana
CAATGGTGGTCGCGGCACGTAAGGTTGAGTTATGTTTCGTTTGGTTATTTTACGCTTGGTTAGCTTACGAGAGGATATCTTTGAAGTTAGTGCCATTGTCTGCCATTAAGTGGACTTCTGCACTTTACAGTGCTTTAATATTCCCAGCTTGGCTCAGGATGGCCAGCAACTGTGGTCTCTTCTCCTTATGCTGTAGCGAGTTACTTTCGTTAGGAAGTGTTATGCAATTTTAGGTCAGAATAGCCTTAGCTTTTGCGCTGTACGCAGCGATTCTGCGGATTTCTGTATTCTACTCTCCACTAGTGTGTTCCGCTTGGCTCTGGGGAGACCAGTAATTGTCGTCGCGGCACACTATGTTGAGTTATGTTACGCTCGGCTATGTTACAG
>NW_016971273.1:398-1004 GCF_001483705.2 Eufriesea mexicana
AGGGGATAGCTTTGGCTTTATTGCAATAGTCTGCTATTAGACGGATTTCTGCGCTATGCTGTGCTCTAATGCTCTCAGCTTGTCGCTGCGAATGCAAGCTACAGTCGTCTCGGCAAGTTATGTTGAGTCAAGTTACGTTCGGTTAGGTTGGGTTAGGCAATGTTTGGTCAGGATAGCTTTACTCTTCTCGCTGTACGCCCCTATTCAATGGATTTATGCGCGCTACTGTGATCTAGTACGTCCTGCTTAGCCCTGTGGAGTGTAGCAATAGCTGTCTCGGCACGATAGGTTGAGACATGTTGCGTTCGTCTATGTTCCGTTGGCTTGGGTTAAGCTTGGATAGCTTTGACTTTACTTATGTACACTGGTATTCTACGCATTTATGCGTTCTACTCTCCGTTAGTGCGTTCTGCTTGGATCTGGGGTGCACATTAATACTGGTCGCGGCACGTTAGGTTACGTTAGGTTACGTTTGTATATGTTACGATTGGTTTTCTTACATGGGTTTATCTTTGACTTTAGTGCTATGGGCCGGTATTAGAAGTGCTCCTGCGCCCTATGGTGCTCCAATATTTTCTGGTTGGCTCTGGGAAGGCCAGCAATAGT
>NW_016971274.1:0-725 GCF_001483705.2 Eufriesea mexicana
CTTTGGCAAGTAGATGGCTGTTCTTGCCATTGGATTGAAGGCGCTGGGCGACGTATTCTCCAAACTATATCAGGTTATAGACTTTGAATAGACGTATTTTCTGGCAAGTAGATGTCTGTACTTGGAATTGGATTGAAGGCGTTAGGCCATCTATTCACCATGCTATAACAGGTTATAGATTTCGAATAGATCTATACTCTGGCAAGTAGATGGCTGTACTTGCCATTGGATTGAAGACGTTAGGCGATCTATTCACCAAGCTATAACAGGTTAAAGATTTTGAATAGTACAATTCTGTGGCTAGTAGATGACTGTACTCACCATTGGATGGAGACGTTAGGCGACCTATTCTCCAAGCTATATCAGGTTATAGACTTTGAACCTATTCTCTGGCAAGTAGATGGCTGTACTTGCCACTGGATTGAAGGCGTTTGGCGATGTATTCACCAAGCTATGACAGCTTATAGATTTTGATTAGACTTATTCTCTGGCTAGTAGATGGCTGTAATTGCCGTTTGATTGAAGGCGTTAGGCGATCTGTTCACCAAGCAATAGCAGGTTATAGATTTGGAACAGACCTGTTATGTGGCCAGTAGATAGCTGTACTTGTCATTGGTTGAATACGTTAGGCAACCTCTTAACCAAGCTATAACAGATTATAGATTTTGAACGGAACTATCCTCTGGCAAGTAGATGGCTATACTTGCCATTGTATTGAAGGCGTT
>NW_016971275.1:0-913 GCF_001483705.2 Eufriesea mexicana
ATGGATGGGTGGATGTACGGATGGATGGATGTATGGAAAGGTGGATGTATGGATGGATGGATGAATGGATGGATGGATTTGCGGATGCATGGATGTATGAATGTATGGATGTATGGATGGATGGATGTATGTATGGATGGATTTATGGATGTATGGGTGTATGGATGTATGCATGTATGGATGTATGTGTGTATGGATGTATGGATTTAAGTATGTATGGATGTGTGCATGTATGGATTTATGGAAGTATGGGCGTATGGATGTACGAATGTACGGATGTACGGATGTATGGATTTATGGACGGTAGGATGGATGTATGTATGGATGGATGTATGGATGTATGTATGTCTGGATGTATATATGTATGGGTGTATGGATTGATGGATGTATGGATGGATGGAGGCATGGTGGATCGATTTGTGGATGTATGTATGTATGAATGTATGGATGGATGGATTGATGGATGTATGGATGTATGTATGGATATATGTACGGGTGTATGTATGGTTGTGTGGATGTACGGATGTATGGATGTATATCTGTATGGATGTACGGATGAATGGACGTACGGATGAATGGATGTATGGGTGGATTGAGGTATGGATCGATGGATGTATGTATGTATGGACGTATATATGTATGGGTGTATGGAATGAAGCATGTATGGGTGGATGGAGGTATGGTGGATGGATTTGTGGGTGTATGGATGTATGAATGTATGGATGTATGGATCGATGGATGTATGTATGGTTGGATGTATGGATGTATGGATGTATGGATGTATGCATGTATGGATGTATGTATGTATGGATGGAGATGGATTTATGGATGTGTCTATGTATGAATGAACGGATGGATGGATGTATGGATGTATAGATGTATGGATCGATGGGTTTATGGATGGGTGCTTGTA
>NW_016971276.1:0-566 GCF_001483705.2 Eufriesea mexicana
TGGCTCTGGGAAGGCCAGCAATAGTGGTGTCCGCACATTTTGTTGAATCGGGTTACGTTCTGTTTGGTTTGGTTAGGCTATATTTAGTCAGGATAGCTTTATCTTTTATGCTTGTGACTTCTATTTGGTGGATTTCTTCATTCCACTGCTCTCTAGTGTGCCCTACTTGGCTCTGCGTTGCCAGTAGTAGTGGTCGCGGCACGTCAGTCTAAGTTAGGACACGTTCCGTTATGTCACGATTCTATAGGTTAGGCGAGGGTAGCGATGACTCTAGTGCTATAGTCTGCTACTAGGAAGATCTCTGCGCCCTGCAGAGCACTAATGCTTTCAGCTTGGCTCTGGGAAGGCCAACTATAGTGGTCGCGGCGCGTTAGTGTAACTTAGGATACGCTTGGTTCTATTAAAATACTTTAGATTAGGAGGGGTCCTCTATGACTCTAGTGCTGTAGTCTTCTTTCATGTGGATCCCTTAGGCCGACAGTGCTCTAATATTTCCGGCTTGGCTATGGCAAGGCCAGCAACAGTGGTCTCGGCACATTATGATGAGTCTGGTTACGCCAGGATAG
>NW_016971277.1:0-286 GCF_001483705.2 Eufriesea mexicana
AGAGCACAGTAGAGCGCAGAAAGCCACCAAATAGCAATGTATGGCACAGAAGTGAAAGATAACCTGCCTTATCAGACATAACATGGCATAGCCAAGCGTAGAATAACTAAACCTAACCTGCCGCGACCCCTATTGCTGGACACCACAGAGCCAAGCAGAAAATAATAGAGGAGATCCGTACCTACAAATCCACAAAACCGCAGAAAAGTCGATGCAACAATACCAAACTTGTCCGAAACTAGCAAAGCCATGCGTAACCTAGCAAAACCTATCGAGCCCTGACGAC
>NW_016971278.1:0-550 GCF_001483705.2 Eufriesea mexicana
TTTCTCTACTGTACTATACTCTATTATATTCTCCGTGGCTCTTGGGATGTCAGCAACAGTGGCCTCGAATCGTTAGGCTTCCTACGTAACCTATCCGTGCGTAACACAACCAATCAAAACGTTGCTGGACTCCCCATATTTTATCAGATTACAGTATAACACAGCAGAGCTCAGAATTTCACGGAATAGCAGTGCGTGCCACGAAAGCAAAGCTGTCCAAACCTAACCGAAACGAACAGAACCAAACCGCACGTAGCCTAACTGAGCCTGACTTGCTGAGGCCAGAATTGCGGGCCTCTGCAGAGCCAGTAAGAGCATATTAGACCACAGTAGAACGCAGGAATCCACCGAATATCAGTGCAGAGCGCAAAAGTGAAAGATACCCTATCCCAACCTGACCCATTCTGACCAAAACAAACGTATACTAAGTAAACCTCACGAGCCGAGTCCACTATTGTTGGCTTCCCCATCGCCAAGCTGATCATAATAGAGGAGCGCAGAATTCCATAGGAAGGCAATGTATGGAGAAAAGACAAAGCTTTCTTAACCA
>NW_016971279.1:0-1076 GCF_001483705.2 Eufriesea mexicana
TTACGTTAGAATGGGTTAGATTTGGGTGGCTTTGCCTTTTCAGGTATACACGGCGATCATATGAATTCCTGCACTCGACTCTCCTCTTATATATCCCGCTTCGCTCTAAGGAGGGCAGCAATAGATTTCTCGACAAGTTAGGAAGGGTCAGATTGCATTACGTTTGGTTAGAGTAGGACAGGGTAGCCTTGACTTTCGTGCTATGCACTGCTATACGCTGGACTTCTGCGATCTACTGTGCTCAAATCTGTTCTGGTTGTCTCCGGGGAGGCAAGCAATAGTGGTCTCAGCACGCCGAGCTCTATTTCGTTACGCTTGGCTTGGCTAAGTTAGGATAGGTTTGGTTAGCATATCTTTGACTTTTGAGCTATACACCTCTACTCGTTCTATATCTGTGCACTACATTGCTCTACTAGCCTCTGCTTGTCCCTGAGGGGCCAGCAATATGGTTCGTGGTAAGTTTGATTGGGTTATGTTACGTTTCGTTAGGTTATGTTGGGTTAAGACTGGAATTGCTTTCATTTTTGTGCTATACCCTGCTATTAGGACGAAACCTGCGCTCTGCGTTGCTCTACTAGCATTCGCATGTCTTTGTGGCGGCCAACAATAGTGGCCGTGGCACTTCTGGCTGAGTTATATTGCGTTTGTTTGGGAAAGGTTTAGTTAGGTTTGGATAGGATAGCTTCCACTTTTGAGCTATACATTGCTGTTCGGTGGATATCGGCATTCTACTGTGCTCTAGCATGCTCTCTTTGGCGCTGGGGATGCCGGCAATTGTGGCCTCGGCACGTTAGTTTTAGGTAAGCTGCGTTTGCTTAGGTTACGATTGCATATGTCAGGACAAGATAGCTATGGCCTTTGTGCAGCACACAGCTATACGGTGCATTTCTGCGCTCTACTGAGATCTAATACTCACTGCTTTGCTCTGGGAATTCCAGAAATAGTCCCCTCGGAGCGTTAGGCTGTGTTGGTTTACGTTAAATTTGTTTGGGTTAGGTCGGGATATCTCCGAATTTCGTGGTACACAATGCCATTCTATGGATCTCCGCGCTCCTGCTTGGCGATGGGGAGCCCAG
>NW_016971280.1:0-713 GCF_001483705.2 Eufriesea mexicana
GGTTGGGATAGGTCACGTTCGATTATGTTAGGTTACGTCAGGTTATGTTAGAGTATCTTTGACCTATTTGCCTTAAACTGCAATGCGGCGGATTTCTGTACTCCACTGTGCTCCACTATATTCTGTTTGGCAATGGAGTGGCCAGCGACTGAGGCCTAGGTACGTTAGGTTGGTATAGGCTACGATAGGTCAGGTTAGATACACCCCCATTCGGTGGGCCTCTGTGCCCTACATTGCTCTACTATACCCTTCTCGACTGTGGGGTGGCCAGTGATGGTGGTCTCGGCACATTAGGTTGAGAAAAGCTAGGTTCGAATAAGTTACGTTTGTCCATGATATGATATGGTAGCTTCGACTATTGTGCTACGCACTGCAATTCTATGGATTTCTGCTTCCTGCGCACCTTCAATATGTTCTGCTTGATACTGAGGAGGGAAGCAATAGTGGTCTCCGCATGTTACGTTTATATAGGCTACGCTATGTTATGTTACTTTTGGATAGGTTACGGGAGGATAGCCTTGACTATTGTGATATACACTGAGTGTCGGTGGATTTCTGCGCTCTAATGCGCACTAGTATGTCTGCTTGGCCCTGGGGAGGCCAGCAATAGTGGCCTCGGCACGTCAGGATGGGTTGCGATACGCTTCGTCACGTTATGTTTGGTCAGGTTAGGATAGGATAGCTGTGACTCTTGCGCTATGCACTGCCATAAG
>NW_016971281.1:0-1363 GCF_001483705.2 Eufriesea mexicana
TATAGCTGACCTTCACAGAGCCAGGCGAAATATGCCAGAGCACAGTAGAGGAAAGGAATCCAACGAACAGCAGTGTATAGCACCTAAGACAAAGCCATCTCAAGAAAAGCTAACTAGACCTAACCTATCCATACGTAACGTATCTCAACCTATCGTGACGCGGCCACTATCGTTGGCCACCCCAGAGTCGTGCAGAGCATAGTAGAGCACAGCAGAGCGAAGAAATCCACCGAATAACAGCCTATGCCAAGAAAGTCAGAGCTATACAAACCTGAAATAAACACACGTAACCTAACGAAACGTAACCTAACGCAACCTAACGTGCCGAGACCACTTTTGCTGGGCTCCCCAGAGCCAGGCAGAGCATATTAGAGCTCAGTACAGCCAGAAGTCCGCGGAATAGCTGTGCAGAGCACTAAAGTCGGAGCTACAATGTCCTAACGTACCCAAACGTAATAACACCAAACGTTACCTAACTTAAGCTAACTAACGCGACGGGACCATTATTACAGGCCTCCCCAGAGTCGTGCAGAGTATAGTACAATAAAGTAGAGGGCAGAAATCCTCCGAATAACAGTCTACGCTGAGAAAGTCAAAGATATCAGAACGTGACTCGTCCAAACGTAATCTAACCAAACCTAACATAACCAAACGTAGCATAGCTCAAACTAAAGTTCCAAAACCACCATTTCTGGCCTCCCCAGAGTAGAGCAGAGAATAGTAGCGCCATACGGAGCGTTGAAATCCACCGAATAGCTGTGCAGAGCACTAAAGTCGGAGCTACAATATCCAAACGTACCCAAACGTAATAACACCAAACGTTACCTAACTTAAACTAGCGTACAGATACCACAACTACTGGAGTCCCCAGAGCCAATCAGAGCCTAGCAGTGTATGCCAGAGCACAGTACAGCGCAGGGAGCCACGAAATAGCAGCGTATAGTACAGAAGTCAGGTATATCCTGATCCAGCCTGATCTAACCTAACATAACCAAGTGCGGACTAACACAACCTATCGTACCACGACCACCATTGCTGGCCACCCCAGAGTCGAGCAGAGTGTAGTAGAGCAATGAAGAACGCAGAAATTCACCGAATAGCAATAAAGTCCAGGTTACCCTATCCTAACCTAATCAAACGTAACAAAACCAAAGGTAACCAATCTCCACCTAACCGAATTGCAACACTATTGCTGGCGTCATCAGAGCCAAGCAGAGTATACTAACGCAAGGTGGACTACAGAAATGCGCGGCGTTTCGGTGTATAACACAAAAGTCAAGGAAAGCTAAACCTAACCTCACATAACCTAACCAAACCAAACGTAGCCTAACTCATCCTAACGTGCCGAGAACACTATTGCTGC
>NW_016971282.1:0-751 GCF_001483705.2 Eufriesea mexicana
CCAGGGATAGTGGTCTCGGCAAGTTAGGTTGAGATGTATTACGTTTGCTTAGGATAGACTTTGTTATCTTTGGATGGTATAGCTGTAGCTTCTGTGTCATAGACTGCCATTTGTTGGCTTTCTGCGCTCTACTGTGTTCTAATATATTCTGCTTGGCCCTGGGGATTCCCGCAATGGATGCCGCGTCTCGCTATGTTGAGATAGGCTTCGTTTGGTTGTGTTACATTTGTTTGGGTTTGGTTTGGATGGCTTTGGCGTTTCTGCTTTAAACTGCGAATCTCGGGATTTCTGCGCACCTCTGTCCTCTAATGTGTTCTGATTGGCACTGGTGCGGCCAGCAATTATGGTCGTTCCACTATAGGTTGTGTCATGTTACGCTTGGTTATGTTAGGTTTGGTTATGTGTGTTCAGGATGGCTTTGAGTTTTGTGCTTTAGACTGTCATTCGGTGTGCTTCGCTGCCCTACTGTGATCTAATATGCACTACATGACGGGGTGACCAGCAATAGTGGGCTCGGCACGTTGTTCTCAGCAAGGTTACGTTCGGGTATGCTAGGTTTGCTTGTGTTTGGCTAAGGTTGCTTTGACTTATGTGCTATACACTTCTATTCGACGTACTTCTGCGCTTTACATTTCTCTACTATTCCCTGCTCCACCCTTGCAAGGCCAGCAATAGTGGTCGCGGCAAATTGGTTTTAGATTTGCTACGTTCGGCTACGTCACATTACGTTAGGTTAGGATAGGATAACTTT
>NW_016971283.1:0-592 GCF_001483705.2 Eufriesea mexicana
TCTGGCCTCCGCTGAGATAATTGGATGCCATTAGAGCAACGCAGAGCGCAGGTATCGTCCGAACGGCAGTATATAGCACAAAAGTCATAGCAATCCCGACCAAACGTAACCGACCCTAATCTAACCAAACGTGATATAACCAAACATAACCTATCCCACCCTAACCTGCCCACACCACTAATGATCACCAAGCCGAGCAGAATATGCTAGAGCAGAGTAGAGCGCAGGGATTCGCCGCATTGACGTGTAAAGCAGGGAAGTAGAATGTATCCTAACATAAGCTGAAATAACCCAGCCTAACAGAATGCAATCAATCCCAACCTGATGTACCTAGCCAAATATGGCTGGACTCCCCACAGCCAAGCAGGGCATATAAGGAAGTGTATGGCCCATAGGTCGATAGAATTTCTGTGTATACCACGAAAGTCAGAGATAACCTAACCAAACACAAAGTAACGTAACCTGATCGAACGTTACCCAGCACAACCTAACGCACAGAGTCCAGTATTACTGGAACTCCCAGAGCAAGGCGGGGAATAATAGACCACAAAAGAGCGCAGACATCCACCGAATTGCAGTGTGCAGCACAAAG
>NW_016971284.1:0-710 GCF_001483705.2 Eufriesea mexicana
GACTGAACGTAAGCTGCCGAGACCGCTATTGCTGGCGATCCCAGAGGGAAGCCGAAAACGATATAGCAATGTGGGGCGCAGAAATGCAATTGATAGCAGGCTGCAGCACTGAAGTCACAGCTATCCTCTCCTAACCTAACCAATCGTGACATATACGAGCGTAACATAGCTCAACCTGTCGTTCCTGGTCCCCTATTGCTGGCCTGCCCATAGCCAAGCTGAATATGACAGAGCTCTGTAAGCCGCAGAGATCAACCTAATACCAGACTGTACACTAAAGTCAGTGCTATCCTCTTCTAACCTAAGCAACCTAAATGTAACCAAGCGTAACCTAACACATTCTAACGGGCCGCGATCACTGTTGCTGTCATCCCCATAGCCGAGCAGAACATATTAGTGGAGAATGGAACCAAGAAGCCCATAGAATCGCAGTGTGTATCAAAAAAGTCACAGCTACCAGAACCTAACCCGAACCAACAGAAAACTACCAAACATAGCCTAAACCAACCTAACTAGACGAGAACACTGTTGCTGCCCTCCCCAGAGCCATGCAGGACATACTGGAGCACAGTAGAGTGCAGAAATCCACCGAAGAGCAATGTACAGGACAAGAGTTGAAGTTACCGTAACCAAACTAATCCCAACCCAACTTAACCGAACCCAACCTGACTCGACATGACGCACCGGAACCACTATTGCTGGCCTTCCCA
>NW_016971285.1:0-1659 GCF_001483705.2 Eufriesea mexicana
AGGCCAATGTAGCTGGCTTCTCTGGAGCCAAGCGGAGCATATTAGAGCGCACTAGAGCGCAGAAGTTCATCGAACAGCAGTGTATAGCACAAAAGTCAAGTAATCCTATCCAAATGTATCGAATCTTGAAGTAGCCAATCGTAACACTACTCAGACCAACGTACCCAGACCACAATTGCTGGCCTCCCCAGAGACGAGCAGGACTTTTTAGAGCACAGTAGAGCGCAGAAATTAATGGAATCGCGGTATATGGCGCAAAAGTCATATGCATCAAAACCTAACACAAGCGAACAGAACCTATCCAAACGTAGCCTTCCCCGACATAACCTTCCGTGACCACTATTGGTGGCCTCCCAAGGGACAAGCAGAATATAGTAGAGCACAGATGAGCGCAGAAGTCCACCGAACAACAGTTTGTAGCGCGAAAGTCAAAGCTATCCCTACCAAAATTAACCTAACCTAAACAATCCGTACGTAACCTAACTCAGCCTAAGGTTCCGAGACCAATATTGCTGGGCTCCTCAAAGCCAAGCAGAAAATGCTAGAACACTGCAGAACCCAGAAATCGGCTGCATTGCACTGTATAGCACACAAGTGAAAGATATCCAAACCAAACCTGACCATACATAACCTTCCCAAACGTAGTGTAACTCAATACAACGTGATGAAACAACTATTGCTGTGATCTCCAGATCCAAGTAAAGCATATTAGAGCACAGTAGAAAGCAGAAATTCAACGAACAGAAATGTAGAGCTCAGTAGTCCGGCCCATCACAAACCTAAATTGACCAAACTTAGAATAATTCAATATAACATGCCGCGACCACTATTAATGGCATCCGTGGGGCCAAGCAAAGCAAACTGGAACACATTAGAGCCCAGACATCCGACGAATAGCAGTGTATATCGCAAAAGTTAGAGTAACCTATCCTATGCTTGCCGAACGTAACATATAGAAACGTAACGTAAATATAACAAACTCGACGAGACCGCAACTTCTTGCCTCCACAGGGACAAGCGGAATGTACTTTATCACAGTAGAGTGCAGGAATCAACAGCATTGCAGTGAATAACACGAAAGCCGAAGATATCCTAACCTAACCTTACCTAACCTTACCCTGTCAAATGCAGCATGGATCAACGTTACGTGCCGCGAACGCTGCTCGTGGCCTCCCCAGAGTCAAGAAGAATGTTGTAGAGCTGAGTAGATCACAGAAATCCACCAAATAACACGATATGGCAGGATTGTCAGAGCTACCCTAGCCAAACATTGCCAAACCTAACCTAACCAATCATAACATAGCTCAAACTAACTTGCCACGGCCACAACTTCTCGCCTCACCCGAGTCGAGCGGATTATAGTAGAGCAATGTACAGCGCGAAAATGCACCGAATAGCAGTGTTTACCACAAAGGTCAAAGAAACCCTGACCAAACCTTCCTAACATGGCCCAAGGAACCGTAACATAGCTCAATCTAACGGGCCGCGACCACGACTACCGGCCTCCCCAGAGCCAAGCAGAGTACACTAGGCCACAGCGGCGCGCACAAATACACCGCACTGCAGTGTATGGCCATAAAGTCAAAGATCTCCAATCCATACCTGAACTAACCTAACCAAACCAATCGTAGCACATCTCAACATAGGGTGCCTAGGCCA
>NW_016971286.1:0-402 GCF_001483705.2 Eufriesea mexicana
AACAGAGCATATTAGAGCGTAGGAGGGCGCAGAAATCCGCCGAATAGCAGTGTGTACCGCAAATGTCAAAGGTATCCTGTCCTAACCCAACAATAAGTAACATATGCAGACGTAACGCAACAAGTACTGACGTGACACGACCGCTATTGCTGGCCTCGCGACAGCTAAGCGGAGTGTAGCAGAGTAATGTAGAGCGCTGAAATCGTGCGAATAGCAGTGTATAGCACAAAAGTCAAAGCTACCCTAACAAAGCCTAACAACGCCTAACCCAACGAAACAGAGCATAACACAACGTAAAGTGCCGAGAGCACTATTCCTGACGTCCACAGAGACAAGCGGAGTTCGGTAGAGCACAGCCGAGCGCAGAAGTCCATAGAAGAGCAGTGTGTAGGAATAAAGTCA
>NW_016971287.1:0-458 GCF_001483705.2 Eufriesea mexicana
ACCGATCCAAACATGACATAACCAACCGTAACATAGCTCATCCTGACGTGCCTAGACCATTATAACTGTACACACATGGCATAGCAGAAAACATTAGAGCACAGTACAGCGCAGAAATACACCGAATAGAAGTGTATAGCGCGAAAGATGAGACACCATTTCCTAACACAACAGACCGTATCATAACCAAATGTAAAATAGTCCAAGATAATGAGCCGCGGCTATTGTTGATGGGCTCTCCTGCTCCAAGCATAGCATATTACAGCATAGTAGAGCGCAGAAACCCACCAAATATCAGTGTATATCACAAAAGTCAAAGCCATCCTTACCAAACATACTCTAACCTTACCTAACCAAACGTAATATATCCCAATCAAACGTGACACGACCACTATTGCTGGCATACACAGAGCCAAGCAGAATATACTAGAGCACAGTAGAGCGCAGAAATCCGCCAT
>NW_016971288.1:0-330 GCF_001483705.2 Eufriesea mexicana
CCTGGCCTGACATTGCCTGCCCTGGCCTGGCCTGCCGTGGCCTGACATTGCCTGGCCTGGCTTGACCTGCACTGACCTGACATGAACTGACCTGACCTGACTTGACCTACCATAACGTAACCTAACTTAACCTTACCTACCCTAACATAACCCAACCAATCCTAACCTACCTAACCTAACCTAACCCAACCCAACCAATCCTAAGCTATCGCAATCAAACCTAACCTGAACTCACCTAACCAAACCTAACCGATTGTAATCTAACCAAACCTAACCTAACATAACATAACCAAACCTTACCTGACCTGACCGTACCTGACATTAACTGAA
>NW_016971289.1:0-1724 GCF_001483705.2 Eufriesea mexicana
ATTTACGGCTAATATCACCGTGAGCTAACATCCTTGCATAAATAAGGAGGAAAGATGCTATTGTCCTGCTACGACCATTGTAGCGCATTAGAATCTGGCTGGAAAATCCAATTTTATTGACATTTTCGAATGATATCGTGGTGAGCTGACTTTCTTCTATAAACAAGGAGGAAAGATTCTATTGTCATGCTATAGCCATTGCAATGCTATAGAATTTGTCTGGAAATTTCAATTTTATTCACATATACGACTATTGTCGTGGTGAGCTAAGCTCCTTGCATAAATAAGGAGGAAATATTCCATTGTCGTACTATGGCCATTGCAGTGCTATAGAATCTGCCTGGAAAACTCAATTTTACTGACATTTTCTTATAATGTCGTGGAGAGCTAACTTTCTTGCATAAATAAGGAGTAAAGATTCTATTGGCGTGCTATAGCCATTGTAATGCTGCAGAACCTGTCCGGAAGTTTCAATTTCATTCACATATACGACTATTGTCGTTGTGAGCTAACTTTCTTGCGTAAATAAGTAGGAAAAATTCCATTGGCGTGCTATAGCCACTGCAGTGCTACAGAATCCGGCTGGAAAATATAATTATGTTGACAAGTTCGACTAATAATGGGGTGAGCTATCTTTCTTACACAAATATGGAGGAAATATTCTATTGTTGTGCTATATCCATTGCAAAGCTATATTATCTGGCTGGAAAATTCAATTTTATTGACATTTTCGGACATTATGTGGTGAGCTGATCTCCTTGCATATATAAGGGGGAAAGATTCTATTGGCGTGCTATAGTCATTGCAGTGCTATAGAATCAGGCTGGAAAGTTGAATTTTATTGACATTTTCGTCCGATATCGTGGTGAGCCAGCTATCTTCCACAAATAAGGTTGAAAGATACTATTGACGTGCTATAGCCGTTGTAATGCTATAGAACCTGCCTGGAGCATTCAATTTTATTGACATACTCGGATAATATTGTGGTGAGCAAAGCTCCTCGTATAAATAAGGACGAAAGATTCTGTTGCCGTGCTATAGCCATTGTAATGCTATAGAACCTGTCTGGTAATTGCAATTTCATTCACATATACGACTATTGTCGTTGTGAGGTAACTTTCTTGCGTAAATAAGGAGGAAAGATTCTATTTGCGTGCTCTTCCCGTTGCAGTGCTATAGAATCTAGATGGAAAATTAAATTTTACTGACATTTTCGACTAATATCGAGTTGAGCTAACTATCTTGCATAAATAAGGAGGAAAGATTCTATTGGCGTGCTATAGCCGTTGTAATGCTACAGAACCTGTCTGGAAATTTCAATTTCATTGGCATATACGACCATTGTCGCGGTGAGCTTACTTTATCGCGTTAATAAGGAGGAATACCTCCATTGGCGTGCTATAGCCACGGCAGTGCAACAGAATCTGGCTGGAAAATATAATTATATTGACAAGTTCTACTAATATCGGGGTGAGCTAACTTTCTTGCATAAATAAGGAGGAAAAATTCCGTTGGCACGCTATAGCCGTTGCAGTGCTATAGTATCTGGCTGGAAGATATATTAATATAGATAGTTTTGGCTAATATCGTGTTGAGGTAACTTTCTTGCATAAATAAGGAGGAAAGATTGTATTGGCGTGCTATAGCCACTGCAATGCCACATAATCTTGATGGAAAATCCAATTTTATTGACATTTTCTTCTACTATCGTGGTGAGATAACAT
>NW_016971290.1:0-781 GCF_001483705.2 Eufriesea mexicana
ATATCGTGGTGAGCTAACTCCCTTGCATAAAACAGAAGGAAAGATTCTATAGGCGTGCTATAGTCATTGCAATGCTATAGAATCTGCATGGAAAATTCTACTTTATTGACGTTTTCGACCAATATCGGGTGAGCTAACTGTCTTGCATAAATAAGGAGGAAAGATCCTATTGGCGCGCTATAGCCATGGCAGAGCTATGGAATCCGTCTGGAAAATCCAATTTTAGTGACATTTTCGAATGATATCGTGGTGAGCTAACTTTCTTGCATAAATAAGGTGGAAAGCTTCTATTCGCGAGCTATGGACTTTGCGTGCTATAGCCATAGCAATGCTATAGAATCTGCCTGGAAAATTCAATTTTATAGGCGTTTGCGATTAATATCGTGGTGAGCTAACATCCTTGCATAAATAAGGAGGAAAGGTTCCATTGACGTGCCGCAGACATTGCATTGCTATATGATCTGAATGGAAAATTCAATTTTATTGTCACTTTCGACTAATATCGTGGTGAGGTAATTTTCTTGCATAAATAAGGAGGAAATATTCAATCGGCGTGCTATTGCGATTGCATTGCTATAGAATCCGAACGGAAAATTCAATTTTATTGACATTTTCTTCATATATCGTGGTGAGCAAACTCCCTTGCATGCGTAAGGAGGCAGGATTCCATTGGCGTGCTATAGCCATTGCAATGCTATAGAATCTGCATGGAAAATTGAGTTTTATTGACATTTTCGTCGAATATCATGGAGAGCTAACTGTCTTGCATAAATAAGACGGA
>NW_016971291.1:0-915 GCF_001483705.2 Eufriesea mexicana
ATAGATGCGTATAACACAAAAGTCAGAGCTAACCTATCCTAACTTGACCAAACGTAACGTAACCAAACGTAACGTAACGCATCCAGCCATGCCAAGACCAATATTGCTGCCTCCCCAGAGCCAAGAAGAACATATTGAAGGAGCGTGGAGGGCAGGAGTCCATAGAATCGCTGTGCATGGCACCGTAGTCGTAGATATCCTATCCTAACAAAGCCATACGCTACTCATCCGAACGTAGCTTAACTCTACGTAACGTGCCAGCACCACCATTGCTAGCTACAGCAGAGCCAAGCAGAACATGCTGGAGCACAGTAGAGCGCAGAAGTCCTCCGAAAAACAGTCTATATCACGAAAGTCAAAGCAACACTGATTTAACCCAAACTAATATATCCTCACCAAACGTAGCCTAACTCAACCTAACATGAGGAGCCCACCATTACCGGACGGCCTCCACAGTGTCCAGCAGAGGTCGGTAGAGCTGTGTAGAGTGCAGAGGTCCTCCGGATCTCGGTGTATAGCACTGAAGTCAAAGTTACCATGTCCTAAACAAACCAATCGCAACATAAGCAAACTTAGCATAACACAACTTATCGTGGCATGAGCAGTATTGCTGGCCTCCACAGAGCCAAGCAGAATATACTAGAGCACAGTGGAGCGCAGAAATCCAGCGCTTTGCAGTGAATGGCAGAAACGCCGTAGGTATCGTGACATAAGCAGGCCTAACCTGACGCAACGGAACTTAGCACAACTCAATATGACGTGCGGCGACTTCTGCTCCTGTCACCCGCAGAGCCAATCAGAACGTAGCAAAGCAGTGCAAATCACCGAATTCCACCCAATAACAGTGTATAGCACGAAAGTGAAATATATCCTAACCAAATAGCCCAAACTGACAAAACCAATCGTAACACACAC
>NW_016971292.1:0-467 GCF_001483705.2 Eufriesea mexicana
GATCATAGAGCCCAGAGGTCCATAGAATGCAAGTGCATAGCACGAAAGTCAAAGACGACCACATGTAACCCCAACAAACCTAACCTAACCGGCCGTAACTTAACACATCCTAACGGGCCGCGGCCACAATTTCTGTCACTCGCACATTAAAGCAGAGAATATGAGATACCAGTAGAGGCAGGAATCCACCTGGTAGCCGTGTACAGCACAATAGTCGAAGATATCCACCCTTAACCAAACGAAACGTAACACAACTGTACGCTATGTGCCTCAGCCTAACGTGCAGATACCACTAGAGCTGGCCTCCACATAGCCAAGTAGGATATACTAGAGCTCAGTAGATCGTAGGAATCCAACGAAGAGCAGTGAATGGCACAAAAGTCAAAGCATTCCTAATCAAATTTATCCTAACCTAACCAAGCCTAACGTAGCATAGCTAAACCAGACGTGCTACGACCACTATTGCT
>NW_016971292.1:8680-10440 GCF_001483705.2 Eufriesea mexicana
CAAACCTAATGAATCGTAGCATAGCCAAACGTAACATAACTAAGCCTATCATGACGCGGCCACTACTGCTGGCCTGCCTATCCTATGTTAGGACTGGATATCTTCGAGTTCTTTCACACACACTGCTATTAGGAGCATTGCTGCGCTGTATTGCGTAATAGGGTATTCTGCTTGAATCTGGGGAAGCCAGCAGTTCTGATCTCGGCACCTTATGATGAGATGGGCTACGTTAGGTTAGGATGGGTTAGGTCAGTTTATGTCAGGATATCTTCGACTTTTGCGCTATACGCTGCAATGCGGTGGATTTGTGCCCTCCACTATGCTCTATTACATTCTGCTTGGTCCTGGCGAGGCCAGCAATACTGGTCGCGGCACGTTATCTTGTGTTAGGCTACGTTTGGTTAGGTTATGCTTGTATGCTTCAGGTTTGGATATCCTCGACTTTTCTGCTATACACAGCGATTCTATGGATTCCTGAGACCTACAGTCCGCTACTACGTTCTGTCCGTCTGCTCGGATCCCCGCAATAGTGGTTGCGGGACTTTATGTTTATTCGGGCTACGTTTGTTTAGGTTACGTTAGGATGGGTTAGGTATGGATAGCACTGACATTTTTGCTACCAGCAGCTTTCGTTACATTCCTGCGATCTACTGTGCTCTAGTATGTTCTGCCTGGATCTGGGGCGGCCAGCATCAGTGGTCTCGGCACTTTATGTTTCGTTGTGCAGCGTTTGCTTAGATTCCGTTGGTATGGGTTATATTCCGATAGCTTTGACTCTTCTGCTATGCAGTTCGACTCTACGGATTTCTGCGCTCTGCTCTCCTGTAGCACGTTCCGCTCGGCTCCGCGGAGGCCAGCAATAGTGGTCGTGGCACCTTAGTTTGGAGATTGGCTACGATAGTTTACGCTACGTTTGCTTAGGTTAGTATGGTACAGCTTCGACTTTTGGCTATACACTTATCTTCGGTGGATTTCTGCGCTCTACTGTGCTCTAATGCTTTCTGCTTGACTCTGGTAAGTACAGCAAGAGTGGCCACTGCACGTTACGCTGAGATATGTTACGTTCGGCTGGGTCAGGCTAGTGTTAGTTTGGCTAGGATAGTTTCGAATTTCGTGCTACATACTGCTAATCGGTGGATTTTTGAGCTCTACTGTGCTCTAGTATGTTCTGCTTGGTCCTGTGTTGGCAAGCAATAGTGGTCGCCGCACGCTATGTTAAATTAAGCTACGTTTGGTTAGGTTATTTTGGTGTGGGTTATGTTCGGGTAGCTTTGCCTCTTCTGCTATACACTGCGATTATATGGATTCCTGCGCTCTAGTCTTCTCTAATATGTTCCGCTCGGCTGTGTGGGGGCCAGAAATAGTGGTCTTAGCACGTTTGGTATGGTTCCGTTACGTTTGGTTAGGTTAGGTTTTGTTAAGTTCGGTTAGGATAACATCGTCTTTCGTGCGGGACACTGTTCTTCAGCAGATTTCTGCGCTCTACCACGCCCTGATACATTCTGCTTGGCCCATCGCTGGCCAGATATAGTGGCCGCCACACGTTATGCTGAGTTATGCTACGTTTGGTTAGTTTGGAATGGGATAGCTTCGAGTTTTGTGCTATCCATTGCCATCCAGCGGATTTCTGCTCTCTACTGTGCTGTAATATTTTCTAATTCTCTCTGGCGAGCCCAGCAATAGTTGCCTCGGCGCGATAGGTTGAGTTATGTTGCGTTTGGTTTGGTTACGTTTTGTTACGTTCGGTGAGGACCGTTATG
>NW_016971293.1:0-507 GCF_001483705.2 Eufriesea mexicana
TGAATGATTGTCTGGACGTATGTATGGATGTATGTATGGATGTGTATATTTATGAATGTATGGGTGTATGTATGGATGTATGCTGCACGAATAGGTGTGTTGATGGATGGAATTATGAATGGTGGAATGTATGGAAGTATGGATGTACGGATGGATGGATGTATGGATGTATGGACATATGTATGGCTGTATGTGTGGACGGATGTGCGGATGGATGGATGTGTGGATATATGAATGTATGTACGGTGGTATGTATGGGTGAATGTACGGATGTTTGTATGGATGTATGTATGGAGGTATGTATGGATGTATGTATGGATATATGGATGGAGGTATGAATGGGTGTATGGATGTAGGTATGGATGTGCGTATGGACGTATGTGTGGATGGATATTGGATGTACGTATGGTTGTATGCATGGATGTATGGATGTATGGATGTATATATGGACGGATGAATGGATGCATGAGTGTATGGATGGATGTATGTATTGGTGGATGTATGAAT
>NW_016971294.1:0-339 GCF_001483705.2 Eufriesea mexicana
TAACGTGCCGAGACTATTATTACTGGCCACCCCAGAGCCAAGCTGGACATATCAGAGCACTTCGGATCGCAGAACTCGGAGGACATCAGTGTATAGCACAGAAGTCTAGGCTATTCCATCCTAACATACCCAAACTTTTCATAAACGAACGTAGGCTAACAAGACCTAACGCGCTGAGACAACTATTTCTGGCCACCACAGAGCCAAGCAGGATATATTAGGTCGTAGTAGAGTGCAGGAATCCGCCGAATAGCAGTGTTTAGCGCAAAAATCAACGCTGCTTTCGCATAAGCTTTCTAAACATAACATAACCAAGCGTAACATAACCGAACGTAGCTT
>NW_016971295.1:0-518 GCF_001483705.2 Eufriesea mexicana
ATGTATGGATTTATAAATGTATGGATGTACGGATGGATGGATGTATGGTTGTATGGATGTATGTGTGTATGGGTGAGTAAGTGGATGAATGGTTGTGTGCATGGACGGAAGTATGATTGAATGGATGGGTGGTTGAACGGATGCGTGGATGCGTGGATGGGTATATGGATGGATGGATGGATGGATGGATATATGTGTGGATGGATGGATGTATGGATGTATGGATGGGTCGTAGTATGGATGGATGGATGTGTGGAAGGATGGACGGATGTACGGATGAATGGGTGCATGGATGTATATATGCATGGATGTATATGTGCATGGATGTATAGGTGTATGGATGTATGGGTGTATGGGTGGATGGATGTATGGATGGATGTATGTGTGGATGGCAGGATATATCGATGGATATATGTATTGATGTACAGGTGTACGGATGCATGAATGTATGGATATATGGATGTATGTATGGGTGTTTGTGTGGATGTATGTATGGATGAATGCATGGATGTATGTAT
>NW_016971296.1:0-675 GCF_001483705.2 Eufriesea mexicana
CATACATCTATACATCCATACATCCATCCATCCATACATTCATACATCCACACATAAATATATCCATCCATCCATCCATCCATACATACACCCTTCCATACATCCATCGAACCATACATCCATCCATTCGTACAAGCACCCATCCATACATACATCGATCCATACATACATGCATCCATCCATACATTCATACATCCACACATCCACAAATCCATCCATCCATACATCCATACAACCATACATACATCCATACATACATCGATACATACATCCATACATCCATGCGTCCATACATACATCCATTCATTCATCCAACCATCCATACAAACATACATACATACATCCATTCATCCGTACATTCATCCATCCAACCATCCACACATCCATACATCCATCTATCCGCATATCCGTCCATCCAGACATCCATACGTTCATACATCCGTACATGCATAAAGCCATCCATCCATACATCCACCCTTGCATACATCCATCGAACCATACATCCATCCATTCATACAAGCACCCATCCATGCATACATGGACCCATACATCTATACACCCATCCATCCATCCATCCAAACATTCATATATACGCACATCAATATATACATTCATCCATACATCCATCCATTCATTCATCCATCCCTCCATACGTCCATCGACCCGTGCATCCAT
>NW_016971297.1:0-881 GCF_001483705.2 Eufriesea mexicana
TAAAAATCACACATTACCCCGCCCCCTCCCCCAAGGGGGCAGGGTATCTTTGGAATATTTCCCGCACGTGAAAGAAAAAGAAAAAAAACAGATGGTTACGTTAGAATATCTTCCACTTTTATGCTGCTTACTGCAATGAGGTCTATTACTGCGCTCTGCTCTGCTCTAGTATACTCTAATTGGCTCTGTGGAGGCAAGCAAAAGTGGTAAAGGCACGTTGGATTTAGTTAGGCTACGATCAGTTGTGTTAAGTATGGTCATGTTAGGATAGGCTAGCTTTAACTATTGTGCTATGCTCTGCGATTACATGAATTCCTCCGTTCTACTCTCCTCTAATACGCGCTGCTTGAATCTGGGAAGGGGAGCAATTGTATTCTCGGCGCATTAGGCTGTGCTATGTTGCGTTCGGTTATGCCACGTTTGGCTAGATTACGATAGGGTAGCTTAGACTTTTATGCTGTACATTGCTCCTCAGTGGATTGCCGCTGTCTGCATTGCTCTACTATACCCTGCTCGACTTTCGGGAGGCCTGCAATGGTGGTCGCGTCGCGTTAGATTTAGTTAGGTCACGTTCGGTTATGTTATGATTGGTTAGGCGGCGCCAGGATATCTTGGACTTTTGTGCTGTACACTGAAATGTGGCAGATTTCTGCGCTCTACTGATCCCTTGTAAATTCTGCTTGCCTCTGGAGAGGCCAGCAATAGCGGTCTTGGCAGGTTAGGTTGATTTAGTTTACGTTAGGTCATGTTGGGTTATGTTATGTACGGTCCGGATAGCTTTGCCTTTCGTACTATACACAGTTATTAAGCGGAGTCCTGCGTTCTGCTGTGCTCTACTACATTTTGATTGGCCCTGGCGAGGCCAGCAATAGTGGTCGCGA
>NW_016971298.1:0-1119 GCF_001483705.2 Eufriesea mexicana
ATTCTGCTTGGCCATGGGGAGGACAGGAGCTGTGGTGGAAGCACGTTATGTTGAGTTACGCTCGGTTTGGTTAGGTTAAGTTAGGGCGGGTTATGCTTGGGTATCTACGGCTCTTGAGCTATACACTGCGATGCTGTGGATTTATGCGTTATGCTCACTTCTGGTACATTCTGCTTCTCTTTTTGGAGGCCAGCAAGGGTGGTCTCGTCATGCTTGGTTGGGATAGGCTACGTTTGGATGTGTTACGTTTGGCTTGGATTGAATTTGCTACCTTGACTTTCGTGCTGTTCACTGCTATTCGGTGGATTTCTGCGCTCTAGTATCCTCTACTGTACCCTACGCGACTCTGGGGATACCAGCAATAGCGGTCGCGGCACGTCGGATTCGATTAGCTTTAGTTCGGTTATGATACGTTCTGCTATGTATGGATGGGATAAATACAACTTCAGTGATATATACCGATATTCGGCGGACTTCTGCGCTGTACTGTGCTCTGAAACGGTCAGCTTGGCTCTGAGGATGCCAGCAACAGTGGTGTCGGCAAGTTAGGTCGGGTTTGGTTACGTGTGGTTAGGCTATTTTATCTGGGTTATGTCTGGAGAGCATTGAATTTCTTGGCATAGACTGCTATTCGGTGGATTTCTGCGCTCTACTGTGCTCTACTATGCTCTGCTCTACTCTGGGCTGGCAAGCAGTAGTGGTCGTGGTGCGGCAGATTAATTTGGGATACGTTTGGATATATTACGTTTGGATAGCTTAGGATAGAATAGCTTTGACTTTTATGCTGCACACTGCTATTCGGTGGATTTCTGACCTCTAAATTGTTCTACAATACAATGCATCTACAGTGCTCTGTTATTCTCTGCTTGACTCTGCGCAGGCCGGCAATAGTGGTCGCTGCACGTTAGGTTTAGTTATATTACGTATGGTTATGTTAGGTTAGGCTGGGTTAGGTTAGGATAGCTTTCACTTTTGTGCCCAACACTGATATCTTATGGACATCTGTCCTGCAATGTGCCCTATTATACGCCCCTTGTCTCTGGGGACGCCAGCAATAGTGATCGCTAGTGCGTTACGCAACATAACTGAATCCAACGTGCGAGAACTCTGTTGCTGGCA
>NW_016971299.1:0-1396 GCF_001483705.2 Eufriesea mexicana
TGCATATGACAAGTTTGGTTATGTTGGGACAGAATATCTTAGACTTTTGCGCCATTCAATGCTGTTCGGTTGATTTATGCGCACTACTGCGTTCTCATATGCTCTGCTTGGTCCTTGGGAAGCCAGCAACTGCCGCGGCACATTATGTTGTTTTAGACTACGTTTGATTATGTTATGTTAGGCTACGTTTGGTAAGGGTGGCTTCGACTATCGCGCAATACACTATTTTCCAGCAGTTCCCTGTCATCTGCTGTGCACTTCTGTATTCTGCTTGGCTCTGGGGAGTCCGGCATTAGTGGTCGCGGCACGCTCTGTCGGGTTACGCTACGCTAGGTTACGTTAGGTAAGGTCAGGTTATGCAAGGATATCTACGACCTTAGTACTATTCACTGCAATGCGGTGGTTTCTGCGCTCGGCTTTGCTCTAGTGTATTCTGCTTGTCTATGTGGAGGCCAGCAATATTGGTCTCGTCACGTTATGTTTTGTAACACTACGTTTCGATAGGATAGGTTAGGCAATGTTTGGTCAGGATACGTTTGACTTTCGTGCTGTAAACAGCAATGCGCTGGTTTTATACGCTCTGTTGTGCTCTAGCGTTCCCTGCTTGGCACTGTGGAGGCCAGCAATAGTGGTGTGCGTAGGCACGTTAGGTCGAGCTATGCTACGTACGGTTTTGTTACGTTTGGAAGGTTAAGACCTTACAATTCACACTTTTGCGCTATACACCTATTTCCGCGGATTTCTGCGCTCTACTGTGTTGTATTATTTTCTGCTTGGGTCAGTGGAGGACAGCAATGGTATCCTCGGCACGTTAGGTTGAGTTACGTTACTTTTGGCTAGATTAGGTTAGGCTAAGCTCGGGCAGGTTAGCATAGACTTTCGTGTTATGCACTGATATTCGGATTATTTCTGCGCGGTACAGTGCTCTATTGCGTATTGCTTGTCCTTACGAATGCCAGCAATATTGGCCTCGGCACGATACGTTGACGTAGGCTACGCTTGGTTAGGTTGTGTTAACTTGGGATATGTCCGTATAAATATGACTGTTGCATTATACACCTCGGTTCTATGGACTTCTTCGCCCTACTGTCCTCAAGTAAGTTCTGCTCGACTCTGTGGTGGTCAGCAATAGTGGTCGGGGTACGTTAGGTTGAGTTATGTTACGTCTGGTGTTGTTAAGATTGGATATATTAAGAAAGGATACCTTCGACTTTTGTGCTATACACTTTTATTCGGTGGACTTCTGCGCTCCAGCGTTCTCTAGTATGTTCTGCTTGCCTCTGGTGTTGCCAGCAACAGTGGTCTCCGTACGTTAGATTGAGCTACGCTACCATCGGGTATGTCAAGTTTCGTGAAGTTCGGATGTGATAGTCCAGACTTTTGTGCTCTACACTGC
>NW_016971300.1:0-659 GCF_001483705.2 Eufriesea mexicana
GTGAATGTATGGCCGTATTTGCGTTATGGATGTACGGATGTATGCATGCATGGATGTATGTACATAAGAATATATGGATGCACGGAGGAATGGCTGTATGGATGTGTGGGTGGACGAATGGATGGGTGAATGGACGGAAGAATAGATGTACGAATGGATGCTAGTATGGGTGACTGTATGGATGGACGTACGGATGGATGCATGCATGGATGTGTGTATGGATGCATTTACGGATGTGTCTATGGATGTATGTATGGATGGATGTATTGATTTATGTATGTATGGATGCATACATGTATGGGTGTATGGATTGATGTACGTATGGATGGATGTGTGGCAGAATCTACCTGTGTATATATGGATATATGTATTGATGTATGTATGTATGTACGTATGGATGAATGGATTGATGGATGTATGTATGGATGGATGTATTGATTTATGTATGTATGGATGCATACATGTATGGGTGTATGGATTGATGTACGTATGGATGGATGAGTGCATGGATGTATGTTTTTGTGGAAGTATGGATGTGGGCATGTATGGATATATGGATGGTTGGTTGTATGGATGGATGAAAGTATGGAAGGATTGGTGTATGGATGGATGGATGTATGGAGTGATGGACGTATGGATGGATGTACGTATGGATGGAT
>NW_016971301.1:0-583 GCF_001483705.2 Eufriesea mexicana
CGCTATTTCTGGCCTCCCCAGAGTCAAGCAGATGCTAGTAGAGCATTGGAGTATACAGATATCAACCGAACAGTAGTGCATTACGATGGAGTCATAACTACACCAAACAAACCAGTCCGAACCTAGTCAAGCCACGCGTAACCTAACTCAACATTGCGTGCCGAGGCCACCATTGCAGGCCTCCCCAGAGCTATCCAAACCTCACCCAAACTAACACAACCTAACCAAACGTAACTCAACTAAAGCTAACATGCCGAAACCAATGACACTGTCATCCCAAGAGTCGTGCAGAGTGGAGTAGAGCAACGTATAGCGTAGAAGTCCTTCGAGTAGCAGTATATAACAGAAAAGTCAATGCCACCCTAACGAAAAGCAACCTTACATAGCCAGACCAAACGTAACCTATCTCAACCTTACGTGCTGCGCCCAACGTTGCTGGCCTCCCCAGGGTCGAGTACGGTGTGGGAGAGCAACGGACAGATGTGAAATCCGACGAATAGAAGTGCATAGCGCAAACGTAAAAGGTATCTAATCCTATCGTAAACAAACGTAAGAAACGCAAAGGTCAAAGCTAACCTAGCAT
>NW_016971302.1:0-595 GCF_001483705.2 Eufriesea mexicana
CAAACATGGAATAACTATACGTAACGAGCAGAGGCATCAACTGCTGGCTTCGCCAGGGCCAAGCGGAACATGTTAGAGCAGATTTGAGTTCAGAAATCCACCGAAAAGCATTATGTAACACAAAAGTCAAAGCCATCCTTACCAAACGTAACCTAACCAACCCAACAGAACGAAACCTAACTCAACCTATCGCGCCGCGACAGTTATTGCTGGTTTCTCCAGAGCCGAGCAGAGTACAGTAGGGCAATGTAGAGGGCAGAAGTCCACCGAGTAGCAGTGTATAACGTTAAAGTCAAGGTTACCCTATCGTAACCTAGCCAAACGTATAAAAACGAAACGAAAGATAACACAAACTAACGAGACGAGAGCACTGTTGCCGGCGTCCCCAGCGCCAACTAGGAGAGTAGAGCGAGCAGGCACGCGGAACGGCAGTGTAGAGCACGAAAGTCAAAGATATCCTAACCTAACACAAACATACCAAACCTAACCAAACGTAACCTAAAGCACGAAAGTCAAAGATATCCTAACCTAACCCAAACAAACATGACATAACCAAACGTAACCAAACTGAACCTAACGCGCGGCGGCCACTATT
>NW_016971303.1:0-5584 GCF_001483705.2 Eufriesea mexicana
AAGTCGCAACATAAACGAACGTAACACCAGTCATCCTAACGTGAGGTGACAACTACTGCTGCCTCCCCCCCCAGAGCACAGTATATCATATTAGAGTGGAGTAGAAGGTAGAAATCCATAGAATCGCAGTGTATCGTGGAAAAGTCCAAGATCTCCAAGCCTAACCCATACGAACATAACCTAACCAAACAAAGCCTGACAAAACATAACGAGCTGCGACCACTATTGCTGGACGCCACAGGGCCAAGCAGATTACGGTAGGGCGCAGTAGAGTGCCGAAGTTCTCCGAATAGCAGCGTATGGCACAAAAGTTTGATCTATCTGGTCCTAACCTAAGCCAACGAAACATAAGTCAACCTAAAGCGCCGGGACCGCTATTTCTTGCCTCCGCAGAACCAAGCAGAATATGCGAGACAGCAGTGGAGTGTAGAGTTCGACCGCGTTGCAGTGTTCGGCTCAAGAGTCCAAGGTGTCCTGTCCAAATCTAGCCGAACCTAACCCAGCCAAACGTAGTATAACTCAACCTATCGTCCTGTGACCACTACTGCTGGCATCCCCAGAGGCAAGCTGAGTACGATACAGCACAGTAGAGCACAGAAGTCCATTGAATATCAGTGCTGAGCATAAAAGTCTAGGATATCGTAGCCTAACCCTACTCAACCTTACCCAATCTAACGTAATCTATCTTAACGTAACGTGCAGCGACCAGTATTCCTGGCCCCCGCAGGGTTAAGCAAAACACATTAGAGGAGAGTAGAGCGCAGAGATCAACAGGATAGCAGTGTATAGCAGAAAAGTCGAAGCTATCTAAACATAGCCTATGCTAACGTGACATAACTAAGCGTATCTCAACCTAATGTGCCGAGACAGCTATTACTGGCTTTCCCAGCTCCAAACTGTACATACTAGGGCGGAGTAGAGCTCAGAGAACCGCCGCATTGCAGCGTAAAGCGCAAAAGCCAATGATATTGTAACCTACCCTGACTTAACCTAACTTATCCGAACGTATTCTAACAGAGCGTAGCGTGCCGATAACATTATTGCTTGCTTTCCCAGGTGCAGGCTGAGTTTATTATGGCATCGAAGAGCGTAGAAATCCACGGCGATGCTGTGTAAAGCAATAAATTCTAGGCTATCCTAACCTAACCTGACATGACCTAACCCAACCGAACGTAGCCTAATTCAACATTATGTGCCTCCACCACAACTACTACCTTTCCCAGGGCAAAGCTGAACATGTTAGACCACAGTAGAGTACAGGAATCCGCCGTAGAGCAGTGTATAGCAAAAAAGTCAAAGCTGTCCTCTCCTAACCTATCCGATCGTAACATAAGCAAACGTAGACTAACACAACCTAACGTGCAGCGACGAATATTGCTGGCATCTACAGGGTCGAGCAGTGTATAGGAGTGTTGAGTAGAGCGCAGAAATCCACCCAATAACCGTCTTTGCCGAGAAAGTCAAAGCTACCCAAACCTAACGCAAATAAACGTAACCTAACCAAACGTATTCTAACTCAACGTAACTTGCCAAGACTCCTATTACTGGCCTACACAGGGCCAATCAGAGCATACTAGAGCACAGTAGAGCACAGAAATCCAACGAAATGCAGTGCACAGTTCAGAAGTCAAAGCCATCATGACCAAACATAGCCCAAGCGAGCCTAATCAAGCGTACCATAACCGAAACTATCGCGCCACGACCAGTATAGTTAGCCACCTCAGAGTCGTGCAGAGTATAGTAGAGCAATGTAGAGAGCAGGATTACAACGAACAGCAGTTTATAGCACAAAAGTCCAAGCTATCATAACCTGACCAGGCCTAACCTAACTCAACCAAACGTAGCCTAACTCAACCAAAAGTACCTAGACCACTATTGCTGGCCTCCCCTGTCCCAAGCGGAACATACCGGATCACAGGAACCTTGGAGAGGATCCGGAGGTCCCTTGACCTCCATTGCTGTCCGCGACAGAGTCGAGCAGAGTATTGTGCAGCAGAGGAGAGCGCAGAAAGATAACAAATAGCAATGTATAGCACAAAAGTCAAATATACCCTGACCTAACCAAGCCTAACCTATCCTAACCAAGCGTAGAATAACTGAGCAAGTCGTGCCGCGACTACCATTGATAGCATCCGCAGAGCCGAGCAGAGCATACTAGTGCGCAGTAGAGCGTAGAAATCCACCGAATAACAGTGCAAACCACGAAAGTTGAATCTACCCAAACCTACCACATGCTAACGAAGCGTAGCCTAACGTAGCCTAACGTGCAGATACCACTACAGCTGCCCCCTTCAGAGACAAGCAGGACATATTAGAGCAACGTGGAGCGCACAGATCCACCGAATGGCGGTTTATAGAAAAAAAGGCAATCTTGTCCACAGCTAACCGACCGTAACATAGCCGTACGTAGTGTATCGCAGCCTAACGCGCCGCGACCACTATTGCCGGCCACCACAGGATCAAGCAGATTATAGCGGAACACAGTAGAGCCAGAAATCCACCGAATAGCAGTGTATAACGCGAATGTCAATTCTATCCTATCCCAACCTGGATAAGCGTAACGTAACCAAACGTAGCATAACTGTTCCTAACCTGCGGAGAATACTATTGCTGGCCTCCCTAGAGTCGAACAGAGTATAGTAGAGCACAGTAAAGCTTAGAAATACACCAAATAACAATGCATACCACAAAGGTCATAGTTATCCCAACCTAACCAGACCTAACATAACCTAATCAGACAAAGAATAACCAAACCATATCGTGCCGAGGACTATGCTGCGGCCTTCCCAGTGCCAAGTGGGACACATTTGGGAGCAGCAGAGCGCAGAAGTTCAACGAATAGCAGTGTACAGCACAAAAGGCAAGGTCATCCTAACCAAGCCTAAAGTAACCTAACCTAACCAAACGTTACCTAACTCAACCGACCTTGCCACCAAAGACATTGATGGACTCCCCATAGTCGAATGGAGTGCAGTATAGCAACGAGGAGCGCAGAAATCCGTCCAACAGCATTGTATATCACAAAAGTAATATCTATCCCTTCCTAACCTATCCAAACGTAACATAACCAAGCATAATATGACTCAACCTATCGTACCGCGACCACCATTTCTGGCCTCCCCAGGGCCATGCGGAACATATTACAGGACAGTAATGTGCAGGCATCCTTACAGTCGCAGTGTAAAACAGAAAATTCAAAGCCATCCCAACCTTACCCATGCTAACATAAACTAGACGAACGTAACTTCACACAACCTAACATGCCGCGGTCACCATTTCTGAAATCCGCACAGCAAAGCACATCATATTAGAACACTGATGAGGGTAGAAATCCAACGAAAAGCAGTATCTAGCACAAGAATCGAAGGTACACCGACTTAAACTAACAAATCGTAACACTATCAAACGTAATCAAACCCAACCAAACGTGCCACCACCACTGCTGCTGGCCTCCCCAGAGGAAAGCAGACCATATTAGAGGAGAGTAGAGCGCAGAAACCAATATAATCGCGGTGCACAGCAGAAAGGTCAAAGACATCCAAACCTAACCCAAGCTAACGTAACCTAATCTAACTTAGATGAACTCAAATTAACGTGCCGCGACTACTATTGCTGCCCTGCCCAGGGTCCAGCAGATTTGTGTAGAGCACAGTGGATGGCAGGAGTCCACCTAGTATCTGTGTCTAGCATGAAAGTCGAAGCAACACTAACCTAACTAAGCCTAACCTAACCTAACCGAACGAAACATAACACAGCCCAACGTGCCACGACCACTATTGCTCGCATCCCGAGCGCCAAGCACAGCATAGTAGTGTAATGTGAATCGCTGCATTCCGCCGAACAACTGTGCATAGCACAAGAGTCAAAGATACCGTATCCTAACAACCAACCGTAACCCAACGTAACGTAGCCTAGCTGGAGCTAACGCAACGAGACCACTACTGCTGGCCTGCCCAGCACCAACCAGAACATAGAGCACAGAAGAGCATAGAAGCCCACATAGCAGCAGTGAATAGCACAAAAGTCAAAGATATCCTATCCCAACCGTACATAACCTAACCAAACCAAACGTAACATAACTCAACCTAACGTGTGGCGACCAAACTGCTGGCCTCCCGAGAGTTGAGCGGAGCATAGTAGAGCAATGTAGGGCGCAGAAATCCACAGAATTGCAGTGTATAGCACAAAATTCAGAGCCATCCTAACCAAACATAACCAAACCTAACCTTGCCAAGTGCAACATGACACAAACAATCCTGACACGACCGCTATTACTGGCTTCCACAGAGACAAGCAGATGCCAGTAGAGCAATGCAATGCACAGATTTCGACCGAATAGCAGTGTATAGCGCAAGGGTCCAAGCTATGCTATCCAAACCTATCCGAACTTAGCCAGGCCATGCGTAACGCGACTCAACCTTGCGTGCCGAGCCCGCCATTGCTGGCCACCCCAGAGACAAGCAAAACATACTAGAGCACAGCAGAGCGCAGAAGTTCGCCGTATAGCAGTGTACAGCACAAAAGTCAGAGCTACCCGATCTTAACCTTACCAAACGTAACTTAACCAAACGTAGCCTAACTCTTCCTAACGTGCCAAGACTTCAAACGCTGCCCTCCTCAGAGCCACGGAGATCGCGTTAGTGGAGGGTAGATCGCAGAAATGCATAGAATCGCAATGCATAACACAGGAATCATAGCTGCACTATCCTAACATAGCGAAACGTAACACAAAGGAACGTAGCTTAACTAAACCGAACGCGGCGAGACCACACTTGCTTGCCACCTATGAGCGAAGCTGAATATACTGGAAGGCTGTAGAGCGCAGTAATCCACCGCATTGTAGTGTGTAGCACAAAAGTCAGAGATATCCTAACCTAACCTACTATTGCTGGCATCCACAGAGAAAATCAGGGCATATTAGAGCAATATAGAGCGCCGAAATCCGCCAAATAGCGGTGTATAGCATAAAAGACAAAGTTACCCCATCCTACCGTAACATAACGTAACATAACCGAACGTTATACGTCTCGAACAGGGTGCTGAGACCTCTGTTTCTGGCCACCCACAGAGACAAGCAGAACACACTAGAGCACACTAGAGCGCAGAAAGCCCCCAAATAGCAACGTAAACCACAAAGGTCGAAGATACCATAACGTATCAGGACATAACATAACATAACCAAACAGAATAACTAAACCTAACGAGCCGAGACCTATACTGCTGGCCTTCGCAGAGCCAGTTGGAAGATATTAGGGCACTGCAGAGTGCATAGGTCCACCGAATAGCAGTGTACGGTACAAAAGACAAAGCTATTCTACCCTAACATAACCAAACGTAACATAGCTCAATCCAAAGTGCCGGGACCACAGTTGCTGGCTTCCACAGGGTCAAGCAGAGTACAGTAGAGCACAGTAGCGCGCAAAAATTCACCGAATAGCAGTGTATGACACGAATGCCAAAGCAACCCTGTACTAACATATCAACGTAATGTGACCAAACGTAGCCTAACTCGACCTGACGGGTCAAGACCACTCTTCCAGGCCTCCTGAGGGTCGAGCGTTGTATAGTACAGCTATGAAAATCG
>NW_016971304.1:0-562 GCF_001483705.2 Eufriesea mexicana
CTGCGCCATACAGTGCTGTAATATTTTCAGCTTGGCGCTGGCAAGGCCAGCAACAGTGGCCTCATTACGTTATAATCATTCATGCTAAGCTCTGTTAGGTTGGGTCAGGCTAAGTTTGGTCAGGATAGCTTTAACTTTTATGCTGTACACTGCCATTCGGTGGATTTCTGCACTTTACTGTGCTCTAGTATGTCCTGCTTGGCTCTGTGGAAGACAAGAATAGTGGTCTCGGCACGTTAGTTTGAGTTATGTTACGTGTGGTTATGTTACGGTTGGGTATGTTAGGAGAGGATATCTTTGCCTTTAGTGCTTCAGTCTGCTTCCTACATTGCATTGATGTCCTCAGCTCTGTTCAGGGATAGCTAGCAATAGTGGTCTCGGCAAGTTACGTCCAGGCGTGTTACCTTCGGTTAGGTTGGTTTGGGCAATGTTTGGTCAGGACAGCATTAACTTTTGCGTCGTACGCTGTTATTCGGTGGGTTTCTGCGCTCTACTGTGATTCATTTTGTCCCTGTTTGCTCTGGGTAGGGCAGGAATAGCGGTCTCTGCACGTTAGTTCGGG
>NW_016971305.1:0-514 GCF_001483705.2 Eufriesea mexicana
CATGGTTGAATGGAAGTATGGATGGATGGATTTATGGATGTGTGAATGTATAGATGTATGGATATATAGATGGATGGATGTATGGATTTACAGATGTATGGATGTATGGATGTATGGATTTATGGATGCATGGTTGTATGGATGCACGTATGTATGGATGTACGAATGAATGGATGTACGGGTGAATGGATGTACGCATGTATATATGTATGTATGTATGGATGTATGGATGTATGGGGGTATGGATGGATGGATGAATGGATGGATGTATGTGTTGTTGGCAGGATATATGGATGGATGGATGTATTGGTGTACAGATGTATGAATGAATGTATGCTTGAATGGATGTATGTATGGACGTTTCTATGGATGTATGTGTAGACGAATGGGTGGTTGTATGGAAGGATGTGTGTATGGATGTATGTATGGACGAATGGACATGTGTATGTACGGATATATGTATTGATGTACGTATGGACGTATGGTTGGTTGGATGGATGGACTGTTGTATGGA
>NW_016971306.1:0-256 GCF_001483705.2 Eufriesea mexicana
GCTACCTTTTCCGCATAAATAATGAAGAAAGATCCTATTGGCGTGGTATAGCCATTGCAATGCCATAGAACCTGACTGGAAATATCAGTTTTATTGACATTTTCGACTAATATCGCGATGAGCTAACTTTTCTGAATAAATAAGGAGGAAAGATTCTGCAGGCGTGCTATAGTCATTGCGATGCTATAGAATATGGCTGGAAAATTCTATTTTATTGACTTTTTCGACGAATATCATCGTGAGCTACCTTTCCCGT
>NW_016971307.1:0-714 GCF_001483705.2 Eufriesea mexicana
CAAGATTGGATATATTAGGATAGGATTGCTTTGACTTTTGTGCTACACACTGCTATTCGGTGGGTTTCTGCGCTCTAATGCGCTCTAATATGCTCCGCTTGCCTCCGGGGAATCCAGCTATATTGGCATCGTCAGGTTATGTTGAGTTAAATTACGTTTGGGCAGGTTCGGTTGGGACGTGTTAGATCAATCTATGTTTGACTTTTGCGATGTGCACTGCAATGAGGTGGATTTCTGTACTCAGCTGCACTCTAGCATATCCTGCTTGGAGCATGAGAGGCCAACACTAGTGGTCTCAGCATGTTAGGCAGAGATATGATACGTTCGGTTGTGTTACGTTCGGTGAGATTAGGATAGGGTAGTTTAGTCCTTTGTGCTATACACTGTCATCCTCGGATTTCCGCGATCTGCTGTGTCCTAGAACTTTCCGCTTCGATCTGGGGAGGCCAGCAATAGTAGTCTCGGCAGGTTAGGTTGTGTTATGTTACGTTTGGTTCGCTTAGGTCAGGTTACGCTCGGTCAGGTTAACTTAGACTTTCGTGCTGTATACTGCTATTCGGAGGACTACTGCACTCCACTGCCCTCTAGAATATGCTGCTTAGCTCTGGGAATGCCAGCAAGGTTGAGCTCTGCAACTCAGGCCGCGTTAGAATACGTTTGGTTAGTTCAGGTTAGGATAAGTTCGGTAAGGATGGCCTTGACTTTCGTACTGTA
>NW_016971308.1:0-617 GCF_001483705.2 Eufriesea mexicana
GGTTTGGGTAGCGCTGACTTTTCTGATATGCACTGCGATTCTATGGATTTCTGCGTTCTACACACCACTAATGCCCTCTGCTTGGCTTTCGGAAGGCCAACAATAGTGATCGCGGCGCGTTAGGTAGAGGGTGGTTACGTTTGGCTATGTAATGATTGGTTAGCTGTGGAGAGGATAGCTATATATCTTCTGATGTAGCCTCGATTCTACTGATTTTTCTGTTCTACCCTGCAATAATGTGTTCTTCTTGGCTCTGGGAAGGCCAGCAATAGTGGTCTTGAAACGTTATGCTGAGTCAGGGTACGTTCGGCTTTATTGGGTTGGGCAAGGTTTGGTTAGAATAGCTTTTACTTTTGTGCTGTGCAATACTTTTCGGCTGATTTCTGCGCTCTACTGCGCTTTAGTATGTCCTGCATGGCTTTGCGTTGTGCAGCAATAGCGGTCGCGGCAGGTTGGGTTGGCTTAAGCTACGTAAATATGTTCTGCTGGTTTGGGTTAGGCATGGGTAGCTTTGACTTTTCTAATGTACACTGCGATTCTGTGAATTCATGAGATCTACTCTTCAATAATGCGTTCTGCTTGGCCGTGTGGAGGCCAGCAATGGTGGTCGCGGTACT
>NW_016971309.1:0-5086 GCF_001483705.2 Eufriesea mexicana
GGATGTATGTATGGATGTATGTATGTATTGATGGATGGATGGATGGATATGTAGATGTATGGATGGGTGGATGTATGGATAGATGGGTGTATGGCAGTATGGCTGTGTGTATCGATGTATGTATGGATGTGTGTATGGACGTGCGAATCAATGGACGCATGGATGTGCGTATGGATGTATGTATCGATGTATGTAAGGATCTATGTATGGATGTATGAATGGATGTTCGGGTGGAGGTATGAGTGGATGTATCCATGTAGGTGTGGATGTATGTATGGGCGTGTGTGCGGATGTAAGGATGGATGGATTTATGGATCTTTGGATGGATGTACGGATGGATGAATGGACGCAATCATAGATGGATATATGGGTGGATATATGAACGGATGTATGTGTGGATGTACGGAAACCTGTATGGAAGGGCATATGTATGAATGTTTGTATGGACGTATGTATGGATGTATTTATGTATTGATGGGTGGATGGATGTATGGATGTATGTATGAATGGACGTATGAATGGTGGTATGGTTATATATATGGATGCGCGTGGGGATGTATGTCCGGATATAACGATGGATGGGTGTATGGATTTTTGGGTGGATGTACGGATGGATGGATGGACGCATGGGAGGATGGATTTACGCATGGATGGTTGTATGGATGGATGGATGTATGGATGGATGTATGGATGGGTGAATGGATGGATAGGTTGGTGTATGAATAGATGGAAGGATTTATGGAAGTATGTATGTATGCGTGCATGTGCGGATGTATGTGTGGGTTTGCGGATGTATGTACGTATGGCTGTATGGGTCGATGGATGCAAGGATGGGTGGACGTATGGATGGATGCGTGTATGGAAGGATGAATGTACGGATGGATATATGTATGAATGGTTGGCTGTCTGGATGGATGGATGTATGCAAGGATGTACGCATGGATGTATGTATGGATCCATTTATGGATGTATCTATGGATGTTTGTATATATGAGTGTATAGGCGTATGCATGGATGTACGGATGTACGTATGGATGGATGAGGGCACGGATAGATGGATTTATGGTTGTGTGGTTGTGTGGATGTATGGATGTATGAATGTATGGCTGTATTTTCGTAATGGATGTATGGATGTATGTATGCATGGATGTATGGATGTACGAATGTATGTATTAACGAAGGCATGGATGTATGAATGGTTGGATGTATGGATGGATAGGTGTATGGATCGATGGATGAATGGATGGGAGGTTGTATGGATGGGTGCATGTATAGAAGGATGTGTGTATGAACGAATGGATGCTTGGATGGATGGCCGCATGGATGGATGGATGTGTGGACGGATTGAGGTGTGGATGGACGGATGTACGGATGTATGGAAGTATGTATGGATGTATGTAAGGATGTATGTATGGATGTATATATAGATGAATGTATGGGTGTATGTATGGATGTATGGTTGTATGGATGGTTTGGTGGGTGGATGCATGGATGGATGGGTGTAAGGATCGATAGATGTTCGGACGGTTGCATGTACGGATCGGCGGGTGTATGAATGTATGTATGTTTGGATGGATTGAGGTATGGATGGACGGATCTACGGATGTATGTGTGTTTGGTCGTATATATGTGTATACGGATGGATGGATGTATCGAGGAATGGAAACACGAGTGGATGGATTTAAAGATGTATGGATGTGTGGGTGGATGAATGCATGTATGGATGGATGCATGAACGAATATATGTATGGATGTGTAGATGCGTGTATGGAAGGGCGTATGTATGCATGTATATATAGATGGATGTATGGCTGTATGTGTGGTTGTATGTACGGATGTATCTATGGATGTGTGTACGGATGTGTGTATGGGCGTATGTATGGTTGTATGGATGGATGTATGGATGTACGTATGTATGGATGAGTGCATGGATGGATGGATTTATGGTTGTGTGGTTGTGTGGATGTATGTATGTATGGATGGCATGAATTATGGATAGATGGATTTATTAATGTGTGTTCGTACGTATGTATGGATGTATGAATGTATGGTTGTATTTGCGTTATGCATGTATGGATGTATGTATGCATGGATGTATGGACGTACGAATGTATGGAAATACGGAGGCATGGATGTATTAATGGTTGGATGTGTGGGTGGATAGGTGTATGCATGGATGTATGCATGGATTTATGTATGGATGTTTGAATGGATATATGTATGGATGTATGCATGGATGTGTGTAAGGATGTATGTTTGGATATGTGTTTGGATGAATGTATGGGTGTATGTATGAATGCATGTATAGATGTGTGAATGGATGTATGGACGGATGGATGGATCGGTGGATGGATGTATTGATGGATGGGTGTATGGATCGATGGATGTATGGATGGACGGGTGTATGGAAGGTCGGGTGTTTCGATGGACGGACGTATGGATGGATGGATTTATGGTTGTATGCATTTGTGAATGTATGGATGTATGGTTTGACGGAAGTACGGTTGGAGGCATAAATGGATGTATGGTTGTATGGGTGTATGTATGTATGAATGTATGGATGTATGGATGTATGAATGTATTAATGTACGAATGTATGGATGTACGTACGTGTGGATGTTTGGATGGATATATGAATGGATTTATGGACGGGTGGAAGTATGCATTGATGTATTTATGGGTGTATGGATGGATGGATGGCTTGTTGGGTGGATGTATAGGTCGATGGATGTATGGAAGGACGGCTGTATGGATGGATGCGTGTATGGATGGTTTGCGGTATGGTTGGACGAATGTACGTATGTACCGATGTATGGATTTATATATGCATGTATGCATGGATGGATGGTAGTATCGAAGAATGGAAGTACGGATGGTAGGATTAATGTATGTATGGATGTGAGGATGTATAGATGTGTGGATAGATAGATGTATGGTTGGACGGATGTATGGATGTATGTATGTATGAATGTAAGGATGTATGGACGTATGATGTATGTATGTATGGATGTATGGATGTGTGTATGGATGTATTTACGGTTGTATATATGGATGTATGTATGGATGATTGTGTGGATGAATGTATGGATGTATATATGGGTGTATGTATGGATATGTGTATTGATGTATGGATGGATGGATGGATTGTTCAGTGGATGTAAGGATGGATGAATGTATGGTTCGATGGATGTATGGATGGGTGGACGCATGGATGGATGGGTGCATGGAAGGATGGATGTACGGAAGGATGTACGTATGTATGTATGGATGTATTTAAGGATATGTGTATGGATGTATGTATGGACGAATGTACTTTTGTGTATATGGATGTATGTATTGATGTGTGCATGGATGTATGGATGTATGGATGGATGGACTGTTGGATGAATGTATGGATCGATGGATGTATGGATGGATGTATATACGGATGGATGGATTTATGGATGTGTGGATGTATGAGTGTATGGATGTATGGTTGGAAGGATACACCGATGGATGGATGTATGTATGTATGAATGTATGGATGAATGGATGTATGATGTATGTATGTGTGGATGTATGGATGTGTGTATGGATGTATTTACGGCTGTATGTAAGGATGTATGTATGGATGTATGTGTGGATGAATGTATAGGCGTATGTATGGATGTCTGTATTGATATGTGTATGGATGGATGGGTGTATGGGTGGATCGATGTGTGGATGTATGGGTGAATATATGGATGTATGTATGAATGCATGTAAGGATGTAATTGAAGATATATGTATGGATGTATGTATGGTTGTATGGATGGATGGAAGCATCGACGGTTAGAAGTACGGATGGTAGGATTTATGGACGTATTGATGTGTGGATGTGTGGATGCATAGATGGATTGTTGTGTGAACGGATGCATGGATGGATGGATGGGTGTATGGATGGATGGATGTATGGATGTATGGATGAATGTAGGCATGTATGTATGAACGTATGTATGGATGTAGATAAAGGTGTATGTATGGATGTATGTACGGATGTACGTATGGATATGTCTATGGACGTTTGTATGGATGTATGTATGCATGTGTGTATGGGTGTATGTATGGATGTATGGATGTACGTGTGGATGAATGTATGGATGGATGGTTGTATGGTTGGGCGGATTTATGGATGTATGATTGAGCGGAAGTATGGATGTATGGATGGATGTATGTATAGATGGACTGATGTATGGAAGTATGTATGTATGGTTGTATGTGCGGATGTATGTGCGGATGTGCGGATGTATGTACGTATGGCTGTATGGATCGATGGATGCAAGGATGGGTGGACGTACGGATGGATGCGTGTATGGAAGGATGAATGTACTGATGGATGTATGTATGAATGCTTGGCTGTCTGGATGGATGGATGTATGCAAGGATGTATGCATGGATGTATGTATGGATCCATTTATGGATGTATCTATGGATGTTTGTATATATGAGTGTATAGGCGTATGCATGGATGTACGGATGTACGTATGGATGGATGAGGGCACGGATAGATGGATTTATGGTTGTGTGGTTGTGTGGATGTATGGATGTATGAATGTATGGCTGTATTTTCGTTATGGATGTATGGATGTAAGTATGCATGGATGTATGGATGTACGAATGTATGTATTTACGGAGGCATGGATGTATGAATGGTTGGATGTATGGATGTATGTGTGTATGGATGGATGTATGCGTGGGATGATGTGTGGCTGGATGGATATATGGATGGATGGATGTATGAATTAATTGATGTATGGACGGATGGCTGTATCGATGGATGGGTGTATGGATGGTTTGAGGTATGGTTGGACGAATGTACGTATGTACCGATATATGGATTCATATATGTATGTATGTATGGATGGACTTGTGGATGTATGGATGTGTGGATGTATGGATGTATGGATGGATGGATGTAGGGATGAATGGATTGGTGGATGGATGTTTGGATGGATAGATGTATCGATGTGTGGGTGGATGGATTTATGGATTTGTGGTTGTATGAGTGTATGGATGGATGGATGTATCGAATGATGGACGTACGAATGGATGCATTTATGGAAGTATG
>NW_016971310.1:0-1440 GCF_001483705.2 Eufriesea mexicana
CAAACCATCCATCCAACCATCCATACATAAACAAATCCATACACACATCCATCGATATATCAGAACATGGATCCATTCGCACATCCATGAATATGTCCATACATCCATTCATACGTCCATCCATTCGTCCATCCATCCACGCACCCATCGTTCCATACATACATAGATCCATACGTACAAACATCCATAAATCCATCCATCCATACTTCCATCCATCCATACATCCATCCTCGCGTACATCCATCCATGCATCTATCCATCCATACATCCATCCATGCGTACATCCATCTATCCATGCGTCCATCCATCCATCCGTACATCCATCCGAAAATCCATACACACATTCGCCTATATATCCAGACATACATCCCCACGCACATACATAAATATATCCGTACCACTATCCACACGTCCATTCATACGTACATCCATTCATCCATCTATTCATACATATATCCAAACATACATTCACACATACATGTATACATCCATTCACTCCACCACCGATCCATCCATCCATCCATACGTCCATCCACCCACACGTCCATCCACCCATACGTCCATCCATCCATACATCCATCGTTCCATACATCCATTCATGCATACATACACCCTTTCATACCTCCATCCATATATGCATACATACAACCATACATACACACATACATACATCCATACATACATCCGTATATTCATCCATACATACAACAACACATACATTCATACATCCATCCATCCGCACATCCATCCACCCATACATTCACCCATCCATACATCAATCCATCAATACATCCATACATCCATACGTTCATCCATACATGCTTCCATATATACATCCGCACATACATAAATACACACATCCATACATAAGTCAATACATCCATACATACAAATATTCATACATATACACTTTCATACAGGTATACATTCATCCATGCAAGCATCCAGTCTTACACCCATCCATCCACCCATTCATTCACACATACATCCATACATCCATCCACCCATTCATCCATCCATCCATCCATCCATCATTCAATCCATCCATCCATCCATCCATCCACCCATCCATACATCCACACATCCATACACAAGTGCATCGATATATCCGTACATACATCCCTTCGCACATCCATGAATATATCCATACATCCATCCACACGTACATCCATACATACTTCCATTCATGAGTCCGTACATACATCAATACATAATTCCATTCATGCACCAATACATACATCCATACATACATTAGTACATACATCCATACGTACTTCCATAGCTACAATCATACATACAACCGTACATACATGCGCACATACATGCATCCATACATACATACGCCAGTACACCCATACATTCGAACATCCGTACATACGCACATCCCTACATTCAGACATCCATACATCCATACACCTATACATCCGTTCATTCGTACAT
>NW_016971311.1:0-640 GCF_001483705.2 Eufriesea mexicana
CGGTGGTTTCTGCGCTCTACTGTGCTCTAGTATATTCTGCTTGCCTCTGTGGAGTCCAGCAGTCGTTGCCTGGCCCTGTTAGGATGAGTTGGCCTTCGTTTCGTTGTGTTACGTCTGGTTAGCTTAGGACAGGCTACTTTGACCTCTGTGCTCTTCACTGCTGTTCACTAGGCTTTAGTAGGTAAAGTAGGGTCAGGTTATGTCTAGAATTGTCTGACTTTTGTGCTATACACTGCAAAGCGGTGCATTTCTGCGCTCTACTTGGCTCTACTGTACACTGCTCGGCTCTGTGTAGGAAGTAATAGCGGTAGTGGCACGTTGTGATGAGTTAGATTACGTTTGGTAAGGTTAGGTAAGGCTCAGTTTGGGAAGCAGAGCTTTGACTTTCGTGCTGTACACTGCTATTCGGTGGATTATCTGCGCTCTACCTTGCGCTAATGTGCTCTGCATGGCTCTGGAGATGGAGTGGCAAGTGACTGTGTTCTCGCCACGTCATTTTTTAGTTAGGTTACGTTTCGTTAGGATAGGTAAGGAATGTTTGGTCAGCATTACCTTGTATCTTGTACTATACGCTGCTAGTCGGTTGATACCAGTGCTCTACATTGCTCTACTATATTCTGCATGACCCTGTGAAGGCGAG
>NW_016971312.1:0-509 GCF_001483705.2 Eufriesea mexicana
ATATGTTCTGCCTGGCTCTGGGGATGGCAATAACAGCGGTCTCGGCACGTCAGGTCGAGTTATGTTACGTTTAGCAAAGTGACGCTTGGTCATGTTAGGATAGCATAGCTTCGACTTCTGCGCTTTACACTGCTACTCGGAGGATATATGCTCTCTTCGCTGCCCTACTATACTCTGCTCGACTCTCGGGAGGACAGCATTAGTGGTCGCGTCACGTTAGGTTTATTTAGCTTAAGTTTGGTTATGCTAGGTTATGCTGTGTTATTTTGGGCTAGCTGTGACCTTTCTTCTACACACTGCTATTCTGTATATTTCTGCGTTCTACTGTACGCTATTTCACATTGCTTTCCTACGGGAGCGCCATGGATATCGGTCGCCGTACGTTAAGTTATGTTATGCAACGTATGGTTATGCGGTGTATTACTATGCTCTACTGTGCTCTAGTATATTCTGCTTGGCTCTGTGGAGGCGAGCAATAGTGGACTCGGCACGTTAAGTTGAATTAAGCT
>NW_016971313.1:0-278 GCF_001483705.2 Eufriesea mexicana
TTGACATTTTGGACTAATATCGTGGAAAGCTATCTTTGTTGCATAAATAAGGTGGAAAGATGCAATTGGCGTGCCATAGGCGTTGCAATGCTATAGAATCTTGCAGGAACATTCAATTTTATTGTCATTTTCAACTTATATCGTGGTGAGTGAACTTTCTCGCATAAATAAGGATGAAAGATTCTATTGTCGTGCTATAGGCTTTGCAATTCTCCAGAATCTGGCTGGAAAGATCAATATTATTGACAGTTTCGACTAATATCGTGGCGAGCTAACTT
>NW_016971314.1:0-624 GCF_001483705.2 Eufriesea mexicana
GCTCACCACGATATCATTCGAAAATGTCAATGAAATTGGATTTTCCAGCCAGTTTCTATAGCACTGCATCGGGTATAGCGCGCAAATGAAACCTTTCCACCTTATTTAAGCAAGAAACTTAGCTCACCACGACATTAGCCGTAATGTGAATATAATATAATTTTCCATGCAGATTATATAGCATTGCAATGGAGATAGCACGCCAATAGTATTTTTCCACCTTGTTTATGTAAGAAAGTACCTCAGTAAGATATTACCCGAAAATGTTAATAAAATTTGATTTTCCAGCTAGATTATGTAGCATTGCAATGGCCATAGCTCGCGAATGGAAGCTTTCCTCCATATTTATGCAAGAAAGTTAGCTCACCACGATATCATTCGAAAACGTCAATAGAATTTGACTTTCCACCCAGATTCTATAGCGCTACAATGGCCAAAGCACGCCAATAGGATCTTTCCTCCTTATTTATGCATGAAAATTATCTCACCCCGATACTAGCCGAAACTGTCTATATAATAATAATAATATTTTCCAGCCAGTTTCTATGGCACTGCAACGGGTATAGCACGCCAAAGAAATTTTCCTCCTTACTTATGCAAGGAGGATAGCTAACCACGATATTA
>NW_016971315.1:0-540 GCF_001483705.2 Eufriesea mexicana
CTCAGCTTGGCTCTGGGTACGCCAGCAATAGTAGTCTCGGCACGTTAGGTTAAGTTAGGTTGCAATTGGTTACGCAACGTTTGGCTAAGTTACGATAGAAGTGCCTAGACTTTTGTGCTATACACTGCTATTCGGTAGATGCCTGTGCACTCCACTGCTCAACTCGCATCTGATTGAATCGGAGGAGGCCAGCAATAGCGGTTGTGGCGAGTTCTGTTGAGATAGGTAACGCTTGGTTAGGTTAGGTTAGGCCATGTTTGGTCAGGACGTACTGGACTTTTGTGCTATACAGTGCTATACGTTGGATCCCTCCGCCCTACTGTGCTCTAGTGTATTCTACTTGGCTATGGGGTGGCCAGGTGTTTTGGCTACGTTATGTTTGGTGAAGTTAGGAGAGCATAACTTCCACTTTCGTGTTATACACTGCTATTCGGTGGACTAATCTGCATTGCTCTACTACACTCTGCTCAACTCTGAGGAGACCATCAAAAGCGGTCGTGGCACGATAGGTTGAGGTAGGTTACGCTTGGTTAGGCTATG
>NW_016971316.1:0-1553 GCF_001483705.2 Eufriesea mexicana
GAATGGCAGTGTATAGCACAAAAGTCCTGATATCCTAACCTGACATGACATAATCGATCATAACCAAGCGTAGAATAAATAAACCCAACGAGCCGAGACCTATATTGCTGGCCTACCCATAGACAAGCAGCACTAATTAGAGTACAGTCGAGCGTAGAATTCCACCGTATAGCCGTGTAAAGACAAAAGTCAGAGCTATCCCATCTTAACGTAACCAAACCTTACCTAACCAAACGTAACATAACCCAACACGACGTGACGCGATCACGAATCCTGGTGACCCAGGAGACAAGCAGAGTGCGATAGAGCACAAAAGAGCACAGTATTGCATAGAATATCAGTGTGTAGCAGAGTATTCGAAGCTATCCATACCTAACACATCGTAACCTAAGCCAACCGAACGTAGTCTAACACAAACTAAAGTGCCGCGTACAGTATGGCCGGCCTCCCGATGGTCAAGCAGAGTATATTGTTGCAATATAGATCGCTCAAATCCACCGAATAGAGGGGTACAGCACGAAAGCCTAAGCTACGCTATCCTAACCTAACCAGTCGTAACATAGTCAAACGCAACATATCTTAGACTGACTTGCCGATATCAATACTGCTGGACTACAAATAGCCATGCGCAATATACCAGAGCACAGTAGAGCACACGAATCCTTCGAATAGCAGTACATAGCACAAAAGTCAAGGCCATCCTGACCACACATAACCTAACCTACCAAATCCAAGCGTAACCTAACCCAACCTAGCGTTCCGAGAGCAATATTGCTGGTCTCGCCGGTGCCCAGCCGAGTGTAATGGCGCAATGTAGAGTGCAGCAGTCCACCGAATAGCAGAGTACAGAACGAAAGTTAAAGACATACTTTCCTACCCTAACAAATCGTGACATAACCAAATGTAACATAACCCAAAATAACGTGCCGCGGCCACTAATGCTGGCCTCCCAAATTCGAGCAGAGTATAGTAGAGCACAGTAGAGAGCAGAATTCCACCAAATAACTGTGTATAACGCGAAAGGCGAAGCTACCCTGACCTAACCCTAACTAACATAACCTAACCAAACGTAGCATATCTCAACCTAACGTGCCGAGACCACTATTGCCATCATCGCCAGAGCCACGCTGAACATATCAGAGCACAGTAGAGCGCAGAAATCCACCGAATAGCAGCGTATAGCACAAAAGTCAAAGCTGTCCCCTCCTAACATGGCGAAACGTAACATGATCAAACGTAATGGACACAAACTTGGGAGCCGCGACCGCTATTGCTGGCGTCACGAGAGCAAAGCAGGATATAGCAGAGCAATGTAGGACGCTGAATTCGGCCGAATAGCAGTGTATAGCTGAAAAGTAACAGCTATCCTAACCATACTTAACCAAACCTAGGCTAACCTAACTGAACGTAAGCAAACCGAACATGCCGCGACCACTTCTCCTGGCGTTAACAGGCACAGGCGCAGTGTGATGAGGCACTGTGTGCTGACGCACAGTAGAGCGCAGACGTCCATAGAATAGCAGTGTGTAGCACAAAAGTTATAGCCATCTCTG
>NW_016971317.1:0-576 GCF_001483705.2 Eufriesea mexicana
GGATGTATGGTTGGACGGATATACGGATGGATGGACGTATGGATGTATGGATGTATATATGTAGGGATGTATGGCTGTATGTCGGTACGTGTGTATGTATGGATGTATGTATGGATGTATGAATGGATGTATGTGTGGATGTATCTAATTATGTATGTATGGAAGTATGGACGAATGAATGTATGAGAGTATGTATCGATGTATGAATTGATGTATGTATGGATGTATGGATGATCGGGTGGATGAATGGATGCGTGGATGAACTGAAGGGTGAGTGAAAGGATGGGTGGAAGAAAGGATGGGTGGATGAACGGATGCATGGATGGATGTATTGGTGTATGGATGGATGGATTTATGGATATATGTATGAATGTGTGGGTGTATGTATGAATGTATGTATGGACGTAGTTAAAGATGTGTGTATGGATGTATGTATGGATGTATGGATGGATGACTAAGTACGGATGGTTGCTTCTATGGACGCATGGATGTGTGGATGTAAGGATGCATGTATGGACGGACGGGTGTATGGATGGATGTATGTATGGATGTATGGATGAATGTATGGATTGGTGG
>NW_016971318.1:0-611 GCF_001483705.2 Eufriesea mexicana
CTTTGACTTCAGTGGTATAGTCTGGTATCAGGTGGACTTCTGCAACCTACAGTGCTCTAATATTTTCAGCTTAGCTCTTGAAAGGCCAACAAGGGTGGTATCGGCGCGTTACTATGGTTCAGGCTGCATTCGGTTAGGTTGGGTTAGGCTACGTTCGTTGATGGTAGCTTCAACCTTTGTGCTGTGCACGGTTATTCGGTCGATTTCTGTGCTCCAGTGTGCTCTAGTATGTCCTGCTCGGCTCTGTGGAGGGCAACAACAACTGTCTCGGCTCGTTAGGTTGAATCAGGGTACGTTTGATTATGTCCTGTTGGTTTGGGTTATGCTTTCGTAGCTTTGACTTTTATGATGTACACAGTGATTATATGTATATCTGCCTTCTACTCTCCACTGACGTGTGCGGCACAACTTTGGCGATGCCAGCAACAGTGGTCGCGGCACGTCGGCGTAAGGGATGATACGTTCGGTTATGTTAAGATTCATTAGGATAGGAGAGGATATCTATCCCTCTAGTGCTATAGTCTGATATTAGGTGGATTTCCGCACCCTACAGTGCTCAAATATTTTCAGCAAGGCCATGTCAAGGCAAGATATAGTGGTCTCGGCACTTC
>NW_016971319.1:0-337 GCF_001483705.2 Eufriesea mexicana
TCAAGCTAACGTGGCGAGAGCACTATTCCTGGCGTCCGCAGGGACAAGCAGTGTGCGATAGCCTACAGGAGAACGCAGATGTCCATGTAGTAGCAGGGCGTAGCACAAAAGTCAAGGTTAACCTAACCAAGCCGAACGTAATGTAACTCAAACTAACCAGCCGTGACCACAACTGTTGGCTTGCCGTGAACCCAGTAGAGCGTAGTAGGGCAATTTAGGGCTCAGAAATCCATGGAATAGCACTGTACACTACAAAAGTCTAAGCTATCCTGACCAACCGTTGCCAAGCCTGACCCTACCAAACTTAACATATCTCAACCAAACGTGCCAAGACCGC
>NW_016971320.1:0-238 GCF_001483705.2 Eufriesea mexicana
TTACGTTACGTACTGTTAGGTTAGGTTATGTTAAGCCCGGTCGGGTTGTCTCTCACTTTCGTGCTATACACTGCTATTCGAACATTTATGCTCTCGACTGCGCTCTACTATATTTTTCTTGGCTGTGCGGAGGCTTGAAATAGTGGTCGCGGTGCGTGAGTTTGAGATAAATAGCGTTTGGCTATGATAGGTTACGCTGGATTGGGTTAATATAGCTTTGCCTCTTGTGATGCACACT
>NW_016971321.1:0-598 GCF_001483705.2 Eufriesea mexicana
CTAGCCTGCCCTGACTTGAAGTGACCTTACCTGTCGCGACGTTACCTGGCCTGGCCTGGCCTGGTCTGACCTAACCTAACCTAAACCGCCCAGATCTGGTCTGGCATGTCCTGAACTGACCTGAACTGAACTGAAATGGCCTGACCTGACCTGAACTGACCTGACGTGACCTGACCTGTCCTGGCCTGACCTGACCGGCCCTGAGACGACATGTCTTCACCAGACCTGAATTCACCTGACCCGAACTGGTATGGACTAACCTGACCTTATGTGAAAGGAACTGACCCGTCATGACCTGACCCGACCTGACCTGAGGTGACCTGGCCTGACCTGACCTGACCCGACCAGACACGAACTGCCAGGACACGTCATGACCGGACGTGACATAACCTGACCTGACCTGAGAAGGCCAGACCTGACCAGACCTGCCCTGACCTGACATGAACTAACTGACCTGACGTGTACTCACAGGACATGGCCTTGCCTGACCGGACCTGATGAGAACTGACCCAATCTGACTTAGCCTAACCTAACCTAACCTAAGCTTACCTATCCTAACTTTGAAAACCTATCCTAGCCAAACCTTCCCAAGATTTAG
>NW_016971322.1:0-1053 GCF_001483705.2 Eufriesea mexicana
AGTACGGTACTTAGTACACCCACCAGCAGAGCACTGTAGCCTTAGGATTAATCAGTTCAATGATTACTTGGGTTTTACTGTGATTATAGGATGACAAATTACGGATCCGTTCTCCCTCGAGATATTGATAGCAGACAACACAGTACTGAGTGCAGCCATCATCACAGTACTCTAGCTGATGTGCTAATTTGTCCAACGGTGTGATATATTTCACAATAGACCTAGACTAACCAATGCATACATCAGTTATAGATAAAGATATTTGAAGATCCCAGTACGGTAGTTGGTGCAACCACCAATATAGCACCGTAGCCGTTGAAATAATTCCTTTCAGTCGTGGTTTATATTTCACAGTACTTCTAGAATAATCAATGTATACGTCAGATATGGCTATAGATAATTACAATTCCCAGTAGCAGTACGGTAGCTGGTACATCCAACAACAGAGTAGAGCAGACAGACTGTAGCCGTTGGATAAATCAGTTCAGTGATGATGTAGATTACAAACCATGTCTAGTGTAATTATTGTATTGTACGGTTATGGTCAGAGATATTTAAAATTGGGAGTGCTGTTCTTAGTACATACATTAGCATGGAACTGTAGCCGTTTGATTCACATGTCCAGTCATGGCCCGGATTTAATAGCAATTATAGAATGACAAAAGACATATCAACATACCATCGAGCTATTAACAACTTACAACACAGTAGTAAGTAGAACCATCGCCACAGTACTGTAGCCGCTGTATTAATCTGTTGAACGGTGACTTACTTCCTACAGTAGTTCTAGAAGAAACATTGTAAACATCAGATATTGCTAGAGACATTAACAACTCACACTACGGTAGCTGGTATATCAACCAACAAGGTACTGCTGCCGTTGCATTCACCTGCTGAATGATGATTTATATCCTATGGCAATTCTAGAATGGCAAATGGATGGTCCGTTATATCTCGAGAACTTAACAATTGTGGAAACAGTACTGAGTGCCGCCATCATCACAGTTCTTTAGCGTTTGGAATAATTTCTTCTACGATAACTTAAATTTAACA
>NW_016971323.1:0-750 GCF_001483705.2 Eufriesea mexicana
GAAATGTTTTGTAAGGGTGGCTTTGACTTTCGTGGTATACACTGTTATCAGGTGGATTTTTGTTATCTTCAGTGCTCTACTACATTCTGCTTGTGTCTGGGGAGCCCAGGAGCAGTGGGCGACATACGCTGCGCTGAGCTATGAAACGCTTAGTTAGGTTAGGTTAGGTGATGTCTGGTTAGGGCACCTTCGACTTTTGTGCTATTCACTGCAGTGCGGCTAATTTCTGCGCACTACTGTGATCTAATATGCTCCTTTTGTATCTGCGAAAGGCAGCAATAGAGTTATCGTCACGTTATTTTGTGCTAGGCTGCGTTCGGTTTGGTTGGGTTAGGTCAGTTTCGGTTAGCACAACCATGACTTCTGTGCTTTACACGGCATTGTGCCCGATCTCTTCGCTCTACTGTGTTCTGAGTCTGGTATATGCTGATTGGCTCTGCGGTGTCAGTAATAATGGTCTAGGCACGTTAAGTTGAGTTAGGTTAAGTTTGCTTATGTTAGGCTAGTCCGGGTTAAGTCAGGTTGGATTTGACTTTTCTGCTATGTATTGCCATTCTTTGGGCTTCTGCGCTTTACTCTCCTTTAATATGTTCTGCTAGACTCTCGGAGGCCGGCATAAGTGTTTGCGGAACTTTAGGATGAGTTATGATACGTTTGGTTATATTACGATTGGCTCGGTTAGGAGATGATAGCATTGACATTTGTGCTGTACACTGATTTTCGGTGGATTTCTGCCCTCGACATTACTCT
>NW_016971324.1:0-250 GCF_001483705.2 Eufriesea mexicana
TGACATTTTCGGCTAATATCGTTGTGTCCTAGCTTTCTTGCATATGTAAGGAGGAAAGATTATGCTGGCGTGCTATAGCCATTGCAACGCTATAGAATCTGCCTCGAAAATTAAATTTTATTGACATCTTCGACTAATATCGTGGTGAGCTAACTTTCTTGTATAAACAAGGAGGAAAGATACTATTGGCGTGCTATAGCCATTGCAATGCTATAGAATCTGCTTCGAAAATTCAATTTTATTGACATCT
>NW_016971325.1:0-273 GCF_001483705.2 Eufriesea mexicana
CATGAAAGTCAGCGTAGCATGTCCTAACCAAGCCAAATGTTACATACCCAAGCGTAGGCGACCACAGCATAACATGTTGAGGCCAGTGCTGCTGGCCGCCACAAAGACAAGCAAAATGCAATAGAGCACAGTACATCAAAGGAATACACCGAATATCAGTGCATAGCAGGAGAGTAGTAGATATTCTAACCAAACGTAGCCCAACCTAACCTAACTAATCGTAGCATAGCTCAACCTAACGTGCCGAGACTGCTTTCACCGTCCACCCCAGAG
>NW_016971326.1:0-270 GCF_001483705.2 Eufriesea mexicana
CCGTGGAATACTGTCCTCTACTGTGTTATACCATACTCTGCTCGAATCTGAAAAGGCTAGCAACAGTGGTCGCGGCACGTTAATTTCAGTTATGTTACGTCTCGCTATGCCTCGATTTGTTATGTTAGGAAATAAAGCTTTTGCGGTGTACTCTGCTATTCGGTTGATTTCTACGTTCTGCTGTGCTATACCATGTTCTGCTTCGCCCGGGGGGTCCAGCAATAGTGGTCGCATCACGTTATCTTGAGTCAGTCTTCGTTTGTCAGGTTA
>NW_016971327.1:0-923 GCF_001483705.2 Eufriesea mexicana
ATACATCCATACATACATCCATACATCCATCCACCCATACAGCCATCCACTCATACATCCATCTATCCACACATCCATACAATTATATATCCAAACATGCATTCTTCCGTACGTCCGTCCGTCCACAGCTCAATCCATCCATACATCCATCCATCCATACGGCCATCAATCCATACATTCATCCACCCATACACCAATTCTTCCACACATTCATCCAGCCATACGGCCACCCATCCGTACATCCATCGATCGATACTTCTATCCACCCATACATACATCCATCCATACATCAACACAACCACACATCCGTACATCCATATATCCTTCCATTCGTACGTCTATCATTCGATACATCCTTCCATCCATACATACATACATACATACATCCATACAACCATACAATAAACCTCTCCATCAATACATACATCCATCCACATATCCTGCCACCCACACATACATCCATCCGTACATCCATTCTCCCACACACCCATACATCCATGAATCCAAACATCCATACATATATACATCCATAGATTCATACATACGCAGATCCGTCCATCCAAACCTCAATCCATCCATACATCCATCCATCCATACAACCGTTCGTCCACTCATACATCCACCTTCCCATACACCCATTCATTCATACATCCACTGATCCATACATCCATCGAACCATACATCCATTCATACATACTAGCACCCATCCATACATCCATCGGTCCATACATCTATCCACCCATACATCCATCCATCCATTCATTCATACATCCACACATCCATATACCTATCTATCCATACATCCATACAACCATACATACATCCGTACATACATCCATACATCCATCCATCAATACATTCATCCACTCATACATCCATCCATCCATACATCCATACGTATTAACATCCATACATGCATACAT
>NW_016971328.1:0-610 GCF_001483705.2 Eufriesea mexicana
ACGCTACGTTTGATTAGGTTAGGAAAGAGTAGCTTAGACATTTGTGCCATTCGCTGCTATTCGCTGGATTTCTGTGGCATACTGTCCCCTGATACATTCAGCTTCCCTCTGTGCAGGCCAGGAGCAGTAGTCGCTGTACGTTATTTGAGCCGTGCTGCGTTACGTTAGGTGGAGCTTTGCTGCGTACGGTTGGGTAAAGTGTGCTCATGTTTGGATAGGATAACTTCGACTTTTGTGCTATACGAAGCTATTCGGTGGATTTCTGCGCTCCACCGTGCACTAATGTGCTCTGCCTGGCTTGGGAAGGACAGCAACGGTGGTCCCGGCATGTTACTTTGTGTTCAGATACGTTCGGTAATGTTTCGATTTGTTAGGTTTGGAAAGTATAGCTTTAACTTCTGTGCCATACGATTCTACTCGGTGTATTCCAGTGCTCTGCTGTGTTCTAGTATAGTCTTCTCTGCCCTGGGGAGATCAGCAATGTCGGTCTAGGCACGTTAGGTTAAGTTAGGTAATTACGTTTGGTAAGGTCAGGAAAGGGTAACTCCGGCTTTTGTGCCCTACACTGCTATACGGTGGTATTCCGCGCCCTACTCTTGTCTAATGCAGC
>NW_016971329.1:0-325 GCF_001483705.2 Eufriesea mexicana
ATAACGTGGTGAGTTAACTTTCTCGCATATATAAGGAGGATTGATTCTAATGGTGTGCTATAGCCATTGCAATGCTGTAGAATCGGGATGGAATGTTCAATTTTATTCACATTTTCGACTAATATCGTGGAGAGCTAGCTTCCTTGCATAAGAATGGTGGAAAGATCCTTTTGGCGAGCTATTGCCATTGCAATGCTGTAGAATCTGCCCGGAAAATTCAATTTTATTGACATTTTCGACTAATATCGTGGTGAGTAATCCTTCTTGCGTAAATAAGGCGGAAAGGTTCTGTTCGAAAGCAGTAACCATTGCAATGCTATAGAAT
>NW_016971330.1:0-964 GCF_001483705.2 Eufriesea mexicana
GGTTAGGTTATGTTTAGTTAGATAATGATATCTTCGACTTTTTTGCTGTACACGCCAATTCGGAGGACTTCTGCGCGCAGCATAGCTTTACTCTACCCTGCTCGACTCAGGAGAGTCGTGCAATACCGTTCCTGGCACGCCAGGTTGAGCTAGCTTACGATTGGTTATGTCAGGTCGGGCTGTATTTGGTTAGGTCAGCTTTGACTTTCGTGCTATACACTGTTATCCCGTGGATTTCTGAGATTTACTGTTCTCTACTACATTGTGCTTGGCTCTGGGGAGTTCGGGAACAGTGATCGCGGCACATTATTTTGAGCTATGCTACGTTCCGTTGGGTTAGGTTATGTCGGAGGATTGTGTTACTATATCTACGGCTTTTGTGCTACTCACTGAAATGCGGTGGATTTCTGCGCACTACCGTGCTCTAATACATTCTGCTTTTATCTGCGGCTGCCAGCAATAGTGGTCTCGCGATGTTAGTTTGAGTTATGTTACGTTTGCATATGTCGCGTTTATTGAGGTTAGGATAGCATAGTTTACTCTGTTGTGCTATACACAGCTATCCGTGAATACCTGCGCTCCAGTGTGCTCCAACATTTTCTGCCTGGCCCCGGCGAGACCAGTAATTGTGGTCTCGGCACGTCCGGTAGTGTTAGGGTACGTTCCGTTAGGCTCGGTTAGGAAGTTTCGGTTAGGATTTCTCTGACTTCTGCGCTATACACTGCTATATGATGAATTTCTGCGCTCTACATTGCCCTACTATATTCTCCTAGACTCTGGGGAGACGAGCTCAAGAGTGCGTAGCAAGGAAGTACGAGTTATGTTACGATTGGTTAGGATAGGTTAGGCTAGTTTCGTTTGGATTACTTCGACTTTCGTGCTTAACACTGTTATTCGGTTGATTCATCTGATCGACTGTGCTCTATTACATTCTGCTTGGCTCTGGGGAAGCTAGGTGCTGTGG
>NW_016971331.1:0-529 GCF_001483705.2 Eufriesea mexicana
TTACGCCTTCAACCAATGCCAAGTACAGCCATCTACTTGCCAGAGAATAGGTCTATTCAAAATTTATAATCAGTTATAACTTGCTGAATGGGTCGCCTAACGCCTTCAACCAATGGCAAGTACAGCCATCTACTTGCCAGGGAAAAGGTCTGTTCAAAATCTATAACCTGTTATAGCTTGGTGGGTAGATGGCCTAACGCCTTCAGCCCAATGGCAAGTACATTCATTTACTTGCCAGAGAATAGGTCAATTCAAAATCTATAAGCTGCCATATGTTAGCGATTAAATCGCCCAACGCCTTCAATCCAATGGCAAGAACAGCCATCTACCTGCCAGAGAATAGGTCTATTCAAAATATATAACAGTTATAGCTTGGAGAAGAGATCGCCTAACGCCTTCAACCAATGGCAAGTAGAGTCAACTACTTGCCAGAGAATAGGTGTAGTCAAAGTCTACAATTCGTTACAGCTTGGTGAATAGGTCGCCTTACGCCTTCAACCAATGGCAAGTTTAGCCATCTTCTTGCCAG
>NW_016971332.1:0-315 GCF_001483705.2 Eufriesea mexicana
TGGCTGTACTTGCCATTGGATTGAAGGCGTTAGGAGATCTATTCACTAAGCTATAACAGCTTATAGATTTCGATTATACCTATTCTCCTGCAAGTAGGTGGCTGTACTTGCCATTGGATTGAAGGCGTTGGGCGGTCTGTTCACCAAGCTATAAAATATTATAGAATTTGAATCGACCTATTTTCTGGCAAGTAGATGTCTGTACTTGGCATTGGATTTATGGCGGTAGGCGATCTACTCACCAAGCTATAAGAGACAATAGATTTTGAATAGACCTGTTCTCTGGCAAGTAGATGGCTGTACTTGCCATTGGAA
>NW_016971333.1:0-521 GCF_001483705.2 Eufriesea mexicana
CGGTTAGGTATGGATAATTTTGACCTTTCTGCTATACACTGCCACTCCATGGATTTCTGCGCCATACTCTCCTCTAAAACGCTCCGCCCTGTTCCGGGGAGGCCCGCAATAGTGGTCGCAGCACCTTGGGTTCAGTTAGGTTACATTTGGTTATGCTACAATGTATTACGTTATGATAAGGTGACTTTGACTTTTGTGCTATGCACTGCGATTCTATGCATTTCTGCGCTCTACTCTCCTCCAATATGTTATGCTTCGCTCTGTGGACAGAAGCAAGAGTGGTCTCGGCCCTCTAGGATGAGTCTTGTTACGTTTGGTTACGTTATGTTTGGGCAGGTAAGGAAGGATAGCTTCGATTTTTGCGTTAAACACAGATATTCGGCAGGTTTCTGCGCTCTACTCTGCTCCACAATATTCTACTTGGCCAACTAGCAATAGCGCTCGGGGAACGATATGTTGAATTGTGCTACGTTCGGTTAGGTTGCGTTAGTTAGAGCTAGGTTCGTATGGCTTTGACTCCT
>NW_016971334.1:0-618 GCF_001483705.2 Eufriesea mexicana
TATGTATGGGTGTATGTACGGATGAAGATATGGATGAATGTACGGATGTATGCACGGATGTATGGTTAGATGGATATATTGGTGGATGGATGTATGGAAGGATGGATGTATGAGTGGATCCATATATGGATGGGTGGATGTATGAAAGTATGGATGTATGTATGGGAGTATGGATGCATGAATGGATGGATGGATGTATGGACGGATGGATGTATGGATGGCTGGATGTATGAACGGATTGATGCATGGATGGATAGATGGATGTATGGATGTATGTGTGCATGGATGTATGTTTTGATCTGTGTATGTACTTTTTTATGCATGTATGTCTGTGCTTATGTATGTATGTTTGGATGTATGTATTGAGCTCTGTATGTATGGATGTATGCATGGATGGATGCATGGGTACGAATGCATGGACGTATGGATTGAAATTCGGAAGGATGTAGGTTTGTAAGTATGGATGAATATATGGACGGATGTAAGGATGGATGTATGAATGGACGTATGGATGTATGCATGGATGAATGTATGGTTGGATGAGTGTACGAACGGGTGGATGTACGGATGGAGGGACGCGCGGATGGATTGGAGTTTGGATGTACGCATGTATGAAAG
>NW_016971335.1:0-714 GCF_001483705.2 Eufriesea mexicana
GACCTATTCTCTGGCAAGTAGATGGATGTACTTGCCATTGGATTGAAGGTGTTAGGCGATCTACTCACCAACCTATAACAGGTTATAGATTTCGAATTGACCTATACTCTGGCAAGTAGATGGCTGTACTTGCCATTGGATTGAAGGCGTTAGGCCATCTAATCGCCAATCTGTGACAGCTTACAGATTTTGAATAGACTTATTCTCTGGCAAGTAGATGGCTGTATTTGCCATTGGATTGAAGGCGTTGGGGGTTCTATTCACCAAGCTGTAGAAGGTTATAGATTTTGAATGGACCTATTCTCTGGCAAGTATATGGCTATACTTGCCATTGGATTGAAGGCGTTAGGCGTTCTATTCACCAAGCTATAACAGGATATAGATTTTGAATATACCAATTTTCTGGCAAGTAGACGTCTGTACTTGTCATTGCATTGAAGGCGTTAGGCGATGTATTCACCAAGCTATAACGGATTACAGATTTTGAATAAACCTGTTCTCTTTCAAGTAGATGACTGTACATGCCATTCGATTGAAGGCGTTAGGGGATATATTCACCAAGCTATAACAGGTTATATATTTTGAATAGACCTATTCTCTGGCGAGTAGATGGCTGTACTTGCCACCGGATTGAAGGCGTTAGGCGACCTATTCACCAAGCTATAACAGGTTATAAATTTTGAATAGACCTATTCTGTGGCAAGTAGATGGCTG
>NW_016971336.1:0-567 GCF_001483705.2 Eufriesea mexicana
CAGCCCCCCACATCGCCGAGCAGAACATATCAGAGGAGACTAGGGCCCAGAAGTCCATAGAATAGCAGTGCATAGCAGAAAGTCTAAGGCCATCAAGCTAACGTGCCGATACCAATGTTGCCAGCCCTCCCAGAGCTAAGCTGCACATATTTGAGCAGAGGTGAGTGCAGAATTACGGTGAACAGCAGTCTATAGCGGAGAAGTCAAGGCTACACTAACATAACATAACCAAACATAACATAACCAAACGTAGCCAAGCTCAAACCAAGGTGCCGAGACCACTACTACTGCCTTCCCAGGTAGGGCAGAGTATAGTAGAGCAATGCAGAGCGCAGAGATACACCGAATAACAGTGTATACCGCGAAACTCAAAACTGCCTGAACCTAACACAAACTATCGTAGCCTCACAAGACGTAGCGTAACACAACGTAACGTGCCGAGGCCAAATATATCTCTCCTCCTCAGAGCCAAGCACAGGAAATTAGAGCACAGTAGTGGGCAGAGATTCACCGAATAGCAGAATATGGCACAAAAGTCAGGGCCGCCATCTGCTATACGAACCAAAC
>NW_016971337.1:0-214 GCF_001483705.2 Eufriesea mexicana
CCTAACCCAGAATAACCATACAAAACCAAACGTAATCTAACTCAACCTAACATGACGCGAACAGTATTGCTGGCATCCGGAGAGCCATGCAGAGCATAGTAGAGGAGGGTTGAGCGCAGAAATATATAGGATCGCAGCGTATAGCAGAACGGTCGAAGATGTCCGAACATAACCAAGGCTAAAGTAACCAAACCAAACGTATCGAATCTCAACA
>NW_016971337.1:277-563 GCF_001483705.2 Eufriesea mexicana
AGAGCGCAGCAGATCACAGAAGTCCTCGGAGTTGATTTGTAATGCACAAATGGCAAAGATAACCTAATCGAGCACAACATCCTAACGCAAACGAACGTAGACTAACACAGCATAAGGTGCCGAGACCTCTTTTGCTTCTTTCCCAGAGCCAAACTGAACATATGAGACAATGGCGGAGCGCAGAAATCCACGGACTAGCAGTGTATAGGACAAAAGTCTATGGTATCCTCCCCTACAGTAACCAATCGTAATGTAACAGAACGTAACCTAACACGACCTAACCGGC
>NW_016971338.1:0-825 GCF_001483705.2 Eufriesea mexicana
GGATAGTGTAACCCTGACTTTTGTGCTATACACTGCTTTTCGGTGGATTTCTGCATTCTACCCAGCTCTAACAAATTCTGCCCGGCTCTGTGGAGGCCAGTAATATTTGTCTCGCCACGCCATGTTGAGTTACAGTACGTTTCGGTTGGTTGTGTAAGTTCAGGTTACGTCAGGATATGTTCGACTTTTGAGCTATTCGCTGCAATGCGGTGGATACTTACACTCTGCCGTGTTCTGGTATATTCTGCTTGGCTCTGGGGAGGCCAGCAGATGTGGCCTCGGCACGCTTGTTTGAGATGTGCCACGCTTGGTTTTGCTACGTTTGGTTAGGTTAGGATAGGGTAGTTTATACATCTGTGCTGTACACTGCTATTCGCGGTTATCTGCGCTCTACTCTCTTCCAATATATTCTGCTTCGCTCTGCCTAGGCCAGCAATAGCGGTATCGGCATGTTAGTTTGAGATAGGCTACGATTGGCTAGCTTAGGTTGGGATAGATTAGGTTAGGGTAGCTTTGACTTCCGCGTTATGCACTATTATTCGGTGGACTTCGGCGCGCGAGAGCGATCTACTATATTCTGCTTGTCTCTGGGGATGTCAGCAATAATGGCCGCGGCACGTTATGTGTAGGTACTGTACGTTTGGTTAGGTTATTTTACCTTGTATTAGGTCTGGATTTTTATGACTTTTGTGCTATACACGGCCAACCTGTTTACTTCTGCGCCCTACTAAACTGTGGTAGATTCTGCTCGACTCTGTGGAAACCAGCAGCAGTGGTCGGAGTACGTTAGGTTGAGCTATGTACGTTTGGTTATGTTAAGGTTGG
>NW_016971339.1:0-2495 GCF_001483705.2 Eufriesea mexicana
ATGTTTTAAAAATATCTATTTTTCTTGTTAACAAATTCCTTGTCAATTTTTATAGTATTAAAACTTAACATGTGGTAATATGTGTTAAAAAGTTAATATGTGGGATAGCTTATTCAATATATCATCACACTCATATAATTATATATTATTAACTGATGTTTTAAAAATATCTATTTTTCTTGTTAACAAATTCCTTGTCAATTTTTATAGTATTAAAAACTCATATAATTATATATTATTAACTGATGTTTTAAAAATATCTATTTTTCTTGTTAACAAATTCCTTGTCAATTTTTATAGTAATAAAAGTTAACATGTGGTAACATGTGTAATAAAGTTAATACGTGGGATAGCTTTTTCAATATATAATTATATATTATTAACTCACGTTTTAAAAATATCTGTTTTTCTTGTTAACAAATTCCTTGTCAATTTTTATATTTAATTAATACAAATAAAAATAGCATTCTTCAGAATTGATCATCTAAGTGCTTAGAAGAAAGTTGGAACAAGAATCTAGGTATGTTAGTGGTGGATGAAATTTAATAACAATAAGAACAATTATTTATTTAATTACAAAGATTATCAAACACAAATATTGGGTTGAAATATAATTATTTTACCACTATCAAATGCTCACACGTCTTCTCTCTATTAATACTCAATTGCAACTAACATATTCCAAATTACTCTCTTTTTTCTTTCTTCTTTCATACATTACATTTGCATACACAATTCACACAACACCTCAATCATTACACGCATACTCATTTATCGTAATAACCTGAATTCACTAGATATTTCCATCCCATGCATATTTGTTCCACTCATTCCAATACATATATATTTAAAAATCTATGTAACCATTGCCACAATGTACTATTTAGCGTGCTTGTCACAGAACTCAACGCTGCCACCTACCGGCAACGCCAGGAACTTCTTAATCTCTGCTTCTGCACAGTATACTACATTTCTATCGAAATAATTATTCCTTTTAGTGATAAATGTGAAATCTGCTCACAACACTCACTTCAAATTTGGTATTTGCTTCAGTTTGTTATTAGTATTAGTGTTAGTACCTAAATTAAGTTCAGTACCTACGGCTCGATTAGCTATTCCAAAATGAATGTACCGTATGAATTTATATAACTCGTAATTACAACATTTAATGAGGAAAGTCAAATGGATGAAGAGTACAAAACATAGTAATTTTCGTTTCAAAGTCTGAAATTTAGTGTACGAATAGTACGAAAACAATTATGCATCTCACATGGACCGAGGAAATGTGTATAAATAAAACAGGTGCATTCGCAAATTAAAATATGCTTTAACCTTTGAAGCTCGGAGCAATTAAATGTAAGTGTTTCGATGATTAATAAAAACTGTAACAATAAATTTTGAACATTCCTGTCAAATATTGAAGATATCAAATTTTCTATCAAAATGTCAAACTCTACGAGCACATAAGTTGATGAAAGTGATTATTTTGGAGTTTAATAGTTACTGCGACTAAAATTTTCGAACTTTGACATCGTTCGAATTAAAATTGAAAGCATTTGAAGCCATTTATATTCAAATTTTCTTTCATTTACACGCAATTTCGAGCAATCGAATACCAAAATTTTCCTGTTACCTTCATAGACAAATTTCAATTTTAATATCACGAGAATGGAAACAAACTTTCGGGATTTGCAAATTTGTTATAAATTTTTCTGTCGGGAAGCCAATAGTACTACCAACGATATTTTCAACTCTCAAATTTATTAAAAATTTGTCAATTTTAAATTTAATCAAGCCTGCAATTTATATACTAATAAAATCACCCACATTTGAACTCGAAAGCCCATGCATTTTCAACGCTATGCATAGAATTCTTAATATCCATGAAACTAATTGCATTTTTTAGTTCCACTGGATCAAAGTGAAGCTACAAAATGGTGCATCGATTACAAAATCGAATGGAAATTGTATAAATTTCTCTTATCATCATACAAAATGGTTTTCAATAAAACTAATTATCCTAATTATGCTAGGTTCAATAAAACTTCCCCCTTAAAAAATATTTCATTCCCAAACCTTTTATATCCTGCTGCAAAAAGAATTCGCAGAAAAAAATTCCATTCAAAATTGAAAATAATACTGGAGCTTTAGAGATCGATTTCACATTGGCAAAGAAATCTCATGCCGACAAAAAGAGGATTTTACGTACAACCTATTGCGTACTTCATAACGCAAGCTCCCAGAAAAATCAGTGCTTTTGGAACAGAAGAATTACCTCAAAATTAATCGCCAGAAATTTTTGCACTCTACTGTACGTATAACCTTTTTAACACTAAAACCATAGATTCAGTGAAAAAGGCTGGTCTCGGAATTTTCCTAATTTAGTGAAAACAAAAATTAATAATAATTGCTTAAAAATAAAACAAGAATTACTTTCACAAAAGTTAATGTCGACTCATATTGAGATACACCTGTAATTAATATATCTACTCATC
>NW_016971340.1:0-650 GCF_001483705.2 Eufriesea mexicana
AAATATAAGGAGGAAAGATTCAATTCACTTGCTATAGCCGTCGCAATGCTGTAGAATCTGGCTAGAAAGTTCAATTTTGTTGACATTTTCGTCTAATATTGTGGAGAGTAATCTCTCTTGCATAAATAAGGAGGAAAGAATGTATTGGCGTGCTATTAAAATTGAAACGCTATAGAATGATCCTGGAAAATTCAATTTTAATGACGTTTCCGCTTTATATCGTGGTGAGCTGACTTCCTGGCGTAAGTAAGGAGGAAAGATACATTTTCAGTGCTACAGCCATTGGAATGATATAGGTTGTGGCTGGAAAACACAACTTTGTTTACATTTTCAACTAATATCGTGGTGAGTTAACTTTCTTACATAACTAGAGAGGAACGATTCTATTGGCGTGCTGTAGGCACTGAATGCTATAGAATCCTCCTGGTAAATAAAATTTTATTGACATTTTCGACTGATATCGTGGAGGCCTAACTTCCTTGCATTGGTGAGGGGGAAAGATACTATTGGCGTGCTATAGCCTTTGCAATGCAATGGACTCTGGCAGGAAAATTCTATTTTACTGACCTTTTAGAACAATATCGCGATGAGCCACCTTTCATGCATAAATAAGGAGGGATAACTCTATTGGCGTGCTATAGCCATTGCAG
>NW_016971341.1:0-348 GCF_001483705.2 Eufriesea mexicana
CATCCATCCATACAACCATTCATCCATTCATACATCCATCTATACATCCACCTTGCCATACATCCATCGATCCATACATCCACCCATACATACATCCATCGAGCCATCCATCCATCCATCCATAAATGCACCCACACATACATCCATATATCCATACATCTATCCATCCAAACATCCATCCATCCATTCATCCATACATCCACACATCCATAAATCCATTCATCCATCATCCATCCAACCATACACACATACGTACATCCGTCCATATACACACACATATGTCGATCCATCCATACATCCATCCATTCATTCATCCATCCATCCATACATCCATACATATATACATCC
>NW_016971342.1:0-2475 GCF_001483705.2 Eufriesea mexicana
TTCAGGCCACCCCAGAGCCAAGCAGTAAATATTAGAACAAAGTGGAGCGGAGAAATCCCCGGACAGCAGTGTATAGCACCAATGCCTAAATTACCCGTTCCTAACGACACAAAGTGCAACACAACCAAACGTAGCGTAACGCAGCCTAACGTGCTGTGGCTACTATTGCTGGCCTCCCAGCCTCGCGTAGAATATACTACAGCACAGAAGAGCGCTGAAGTCCACCGCATTGCAGCGTACAGCAGAAAAGCCGCAGATGTCATAACCCAACCAGCCTTAACCTAACCCAAGGAAACGTAGCATAGCTCAATGTCACTTAAGGCGACATCTGCGCCTGGCTTCCCCAGAGGCAAGCAGAATGTATTAGAGCACTGCAGAACACAGAAAACCACCGTATAACAGTGCAGAGCACGAAAGTCGCATCTATCATAACCAAACATAGCCCAACATGACATAACCAAACGTAACATAACACAACCTAACGAGCCACGAATACTATTGCTCTTCTCCCCGGAGTCGAGGAGACTGCAAGGCGCACAAATCCACAGAATAGCAGTGTATAGCGCAAAAGTCGGTGATACTTTAAACTAACCTGACGTAACATAACCTAACCTAGCGTAGCATAACTCAACATAACGTGTAGCGACCACGGCCCCTGGCATCCGCAAAGCCATGTAGATTATAGCAGAGGCCTGCAGATCACAGATATTCACCGAAAAGCATTGTATAGCACGAAAGACAAAGAAATCATAACCAAACATTCCTTACCTAACCTAATGGAACGTAACCTAACACAACCTAACGTGCCGAGACCACACTTACTGGCCACCCCAGAGCGAAGCAGAACATATGGGAACACAGTAGATGGCTGAAACCCACCGAATAGAAGTGTATGGCACAGAAGTCTATGCTACTCGGTCCTAACAAAACCATACGTGTCATAAGCTAACTTGGAATAACTCAACCGAACGCGCCGTGACCACTGTTGCTGGCCCCACAGAGACAAGCAGAATGTACTAGAGCACAGTGGGGTGCAGAAATCCACAACATTGCAGTGAGTAGCACAAATGACGCTGATATCCTATCCTGACCATATCAAATGTAACTTATCCAAGCGTAGCATAACACAACATGACGCACCGTGAACACTGCTTCTGGCCTTCCCAGAGCTAAACAAAATGTAGTAGAGCACAGTAGGTCATAGAAATCCACGGAATAGCAGTGTAAAGCACAAAAGTCAAAGTGGCCTATCCAAACCTAGCCTAACGTGACAATTAACTTAACACGACCAAGTGGGACGAGACAACTATTTACGGCATCCACGGAGACAAGCAGAGTGGACTAGAGCACAGTAGGGCGCTGAAATTCGCCGAAAAGCAGTGCATAGCACAAAAGTCAAAGCAATCGTGTCCTAACCTTACCAGGCGTATCGTAACCAAACGTAGCCTACCTCAACACAGCGTGCCAACACCACTGCTGCTGGCTCCCCAGAGTAAAGCTGAACGTACTAGAGCAGAGCAGATCGCAGGAGTCCACCGAATAGCAGTGTATAGCGCAAAAGTCTAAACAAACCTAACCCAAGCCTATCCTAACCTAACCAAACCAATCGAAACTTAACTCATACTAACTTGCCGAGACCCTAATTGCTGGCCTCCACAGAGCCAAGAAGAACGTACCAGCGCACAGTAGAGCGTAGAAACCCACGGAATAAAAGTGTATAGCACAAAAGTCAAAGCTACCATGTCCTAAACTAACCGAAAGTAGTGTAACCAAACGTAAGCTGCATCGACAAAAAGTACCGAGACAGATATTCCTGCCCTCGCCAGAGCCAAGCTGTATATATTTGGGTAGAGTAAAGCACAGTAATCCATAGGATCGCTGTGTACAGCACAAAAGTCAAACCTACCCCACCCTTACCTAAGCGACCGTAACATAGCGGAACGTAACATAACCAGTGCCATCGTGCCGCGAACACTGCTGCTTGCCTCCCCAGAACCAAGCAGAATATAATAGAGTAGAGTAGTGCGCAGCAATCCGTAGAATCACAGTGAAGAGCAGAAAAGTCTATGTAGTCCAAACCTAACCCAAACTAACATGACCCAACCAAACGCAGACTATCTCGACATAACGTGCAGCGACATCCATTAATGCGCAGAAGTCCAACGAAGAGCAGAGAATAGCACAAAGTTCAAAATAACCAATCCTAACCTAGCCAAACATAACGTATTAGAACGTAGCCTAACACAACCTAACACGGCGAGATCACCATTGCTGGCTCCCACAGAGACAAGAAGAATGAACTATAGCACAGTGGGACGCAGAAGCCCACCGCAATGCAGTGAGTAGCGCGAAAGCCATAGATATCCTAACCGATCCTGACCAAACCTGACTCCAACAAATATATTATGACTCAAAATAAAATACCGTGACCTCTGCCCCTGGCCTCCCCAGAGCCAAGCAGAATGTAGCAGAGCT
>NW_016971343.1:0-508 GCF_001483705.2 Eufriesea mexicana
ATCGTTGTGAGCAACCTTTCTTGCATAAATAAGGAGGAAATATTCCATTGACGTGCTATAGCCATTGCAATGCAGTAGAATATGGCTAGAAAATTCAATTTTATTGCCATTTTCGACTAATACTGCGGTGAGTTAATTTTCCTGCATTTGTAAGCAGGAAAGATTCTATTGGCGTGCTATAGCCATTGCAATGGTATGGAAAGTGGTTGGAAAATTCGAATTTATTAACATTTTCCACTAATATCGTGGTGAGCTAGTGGTGAGCTGACTTTCTTGCATAAATAAGGAAGAAGGATACAATTGGTGTAGTGTATCCGTCGCAATGCTATAGAATCTGGCTGGAAAGTTCATTTTTATTGACATTTTCGCCTAGTATCGTTGTGAGCTAACGTTCTTGAATAAACAAGGAGAAAAGATTATATTGGCATGCTATAGCCATTGCAACGCTATAGAATCTGACTGGAAAATTCAATTTTATTGGCATTTTCGGCTAATATCGTGGTGAGCT
>NW_016971344.1:0-217 GCF_001483705.2 Eufriesea mexicana
TAGTGCTGGCCTTCCCAAAGCCAGGCAGGACATATTAGAACACAGTAGAACACATAAATCCATTGAATAGCAGTGTACGGCCGTCTAGTCAGAGCAATACGAAGCTAACCCAACCAAACCTCACCTAACCGAGCGTAGCATAGCTTACCATAACGTGAAGCGACCATTATTGCTGTCCTCCACTGTGCGAAGCAGAATATAGTACAGAACAGCAGAG
>NW_016971344.1:259-581 GCF_001483705.2 Eufriesea mexicana
AAACTGCCATAACCAAGCGTAACGAAGCCAAACGTAACGTAACCCAAACCAACGTCCCGAGACCACTATTGATTGTATCCCCAGAGCAAAGCAGAGAATATTAGAGCAATGTAGAGCGCAGGAATCCACCGAGAAGCGGTGTGCAGCACAGAAGTTAAAGCAACCCTGTCCTAGCCTAACCAAACATAACCGATTTGAAGCTGACGTCCAGAGAACATTACTGCTGACAAAACCAGAGTCAAACAGACATACTAGAGCGCAGAAGAACTTAGAAATGCCACGAACAGCATTGAACAGCGCAAGAGGCTATGATATCCAATAC
>NW_016971345.1:0-546 GCF_001483705.2 Eufriesea mexicana
CATCCATTCATTCATCCATACATGTATACATACATACATCCATACATACGTAAATCCGTCAATCCATACCTCAATCCTTCCATTCGTTCATCCATCCACAAAGCCATTCATCCACACATACATCCATTCATACATCCATTTTTCCGTACATCGATCCATTCATACACCCACCCATGCATACATCCTTCGAACCACACATTCAACAATCCATACTAGCAACCATCCATACATCCATCTATCCATACATATATCCATCCGTACATCCATCCATCCATACACTCATACATCCACACATCCACATAGCCATCCATTCATACTACCATACATCCATACATACATCCATACATACATTCATACATACATCCGTCCATTCATACATCCGTCCCCTCATACATCCGTCCATTCATATATCCATCCATCCATACATCCACACATATATACATCCATGCATCCATACATCCATTCATTCGTACATCCATACGTACACACATCCATACATCCATGCCTCCGTACATCCATATATTCTTACATCCATACATCCATGCA
>NW_016971346.1:0-544 GCF_001483705.2 Eufriesea mexicana
TTCGGCACTTTAGGTTTGGTTCTGTTACGTCCGGTTATGTTACGTCTGGTTAGGCTGGGATAATGTGGCTATGACTTTTGTACTATATACTGCGATTCTATGAATTTCTGCGCTCTTCTCTCCTTTAATATTTTCTGCTTGGCTCTGGGGAGGGCAGCTATATAGGTCTCGCAACTTAAAGCTGTGTTGTGTCACGTTTGGTTACGTTACGTTTGAATAGTTTAGAATGGGACTGCTTTGGCTATTGTGTTGTACACAGCTATTCGGTGGTTTCTGCGCTCTACTCTGCTCTAGCTTGTTCTGCTTCACCCTGGGGAGGCGAACAATTGTGGCCTCGGCACGTTATGTTGATGCAGGTGCCTATGTTTACGTTACGTTTGGTGCGGTTAGGAACGATGGCTGTGACTTCCGTGCTTTACACTGCTTTTCGGCGGATTTCTGCGCACTACTGTGATCCAATATGTTCTGCATGGCTCCGTGAAGGGCAGCAACAGGGCTCCCGGTAAGTAATGTTTAGATAAGCTGCGTTTGGTATGGTTAGTTT
>NW_016971347.1:0-291 GCF_001483705.2 Eufriesea mexicana
CATCCATACATACATACATCCATACATACATACATCCATACATCCATCCATCCATCCATACATAAATCCATCAAACCATACCTCAATCCATCCATACATCCATACATCCACACATCCATCCATCCATCCATACATCCATTCATCCGTACATCCATACCTTCGTACAACCATACGTCCATTCATTCATACATCCATACTTTCATACATCCATGCATTCTTACATTCATACATTCATACATACGTACATCCATACATGCATACACCCGTGCATCCATACATCCATACATACAT
>NW_016971347.1:361-689 GCF_001483705.2 Eufriesea mexicana
CCATACATACATCCACCCATCCACCCATCCATAAATCGATCCAACCATACATCCATCCATCCATACATACATACATCCATACATCCCCACATCCATACATCCACCCATTAATACTTCCATCGAACCATACATCCATCCGTCCATACAAGCACCCATCCATAAACCCATCGATCCATACATCTATACATCCATACATCCATCCATCCATACATTCGTACAACCACACATACATATATCCACCCATCCATACATCCATACAACCATACGTACATCCATACAACCATACATACATCCATACATATATCCATACATACATCCATACATCCAT
>NW_016971348.1:0-1012 GCF_001483705.2 Eufriesea mexicana
TGGACCCTGCAATTTTTTGGCTTCCTATACACTACGGTGCTCTACTATACGCTGCTCGACTTTGGCGAGGCCAGTAATATCGGTCTCGGCACGTTAAGCTGAGTTAGGCTACGTTTGGTTAGGCTACGTTAGCTTCAATTAGGTTTGCATTGCCTTGACTTTCGTGGTATAGACTGCTTTTCTGCCCTCTGCCGTGCTCTAGTATATTCTGCTTGTCGCAGAGGATTCCTGCAATAGTGGTCGCGGCACGTTAGGTTAAGGTAGGATGCGTTTGATTACATTTCGTCTGGATAGGTTAGGACGGGGTAGCTTTGACTTTCTGTGCTATATACTGCTATTCGGTTGATTTCAGCGATCTACTATGCCCTAACGCTTTCAGCTTGACGCCGGGAAAGCCAGCAATTGTGTTCTCGGCACTTTATGTTGAGACAGGCTACGTTCGGTTAGATTATGTTAGGTCAGGTTAGGCTAGAATATCCTCTACTCTTGTGCTTTACACGACAGTGCGGTCGGTTTCGGCGCTCTACAGTGCCCTAGTACATTCTGGTTGGCTCTGCCGAGTTCAGCACTAGTGGTCTAGGCACGCTAAGTGGAGTAATGTTACGTGTGATTATGTTATGTTTGGTTACGTTGGGAGCGGGCAACTTTCAGTTTTGTGCTATACACTGCTGTTCGCTGGATTTCTGCGCTCTACTGCGTTCTAGCGTTCTACAATGCTCTGCTTTGCTCTGGCGAGGCCAGGAATAGTGTTCGCGACACGTTAGGATGTGTAAGATTACGTGTCGTTAGAGTAGTTTATGCCTGGTTAGGCTAGGATATCCTTGACCTCTGTGCCAACACAGCTATTCTGCGGATTTCTAGGCTCTACTGTGCCCTAGCGTATTCTGCTTGGCTCTTGAATTGGCTCTTGGGCTTCCTGTAATAGTGGTCCCGGTACTTTAAGTTAAGCTAAGCAACGTTTGGTTTTAATAAGTTTGGACACGTAAGGATAGGGCAGCTTCCACTTTTGGCT
>NW_016971349.1:0-804 GCF_001483705.2 Eufriesea mexicana
TATTCTGTTTGGCCCTGGGGAGGCCAGCAACAGCCGCGGCACGTTATGTTGAGTTAGGTTACGATTGATTGGTTTATGTTATTTTATGTTTGGCTAGGATACCTTCGCCTTCCCTGCAATTCACTACTATCGGGAGGCTTCCTCTGATCTGCTGTGCTCTACCGGATTCTGCTTGGCTCCGTGGAATGAGGCAGCATGGCTCGCGGCACGCTCCGATGAGTTACGCTACGTTCAGTTAGGTTATGTTATGTCAGGTTAAGCATTTCTTTCACCTTTGTGCTTTTAACTGCAATACGCAGGATTTTTGCGAACTGCTGTGCTCTAGTGCGCTCTACTTTTCCCTGTCGATGTCAGCTAATAGCTGTCTCGTCATGTTAGGTTGAGATAGGTTACGTTTGGGTATGCTAAATTTGGCTAGCTTAAGATAGGCTGCATCGACTTTTGTGCTATACAATGCTATTCCGTGGTTTTCTGCGCTCTAATGTGCTTTAATATGCTCTGCTTGCTGTGGGGTGGCCAGGAGCAGTGATCGCTGCACGTTATGTTGAGCTATGCTACTTTACTTTGGTTAGGTTAGGTCTGGTTATGCGAGGATATCTAGGTCTTTTGTGCTCTTCACTGCAAGGCGCTGGATTTCTGCTTTCTAATGTGCTATAATATGCCCTGCTTGGCCTTGGGATTGCCAGTAGCAGTGGTCTCTGCATGTTGGGCTCAGTAGTGTTACGTATCGATAGGTTAGTATAGGAAGGCTCGGTTAGGGTTTCTTTGACTTTTGTGCTGTAAACTGCGTTTCGATGGATTTCC
>NW_016971350.1:0-2523 GCF_001483705.2 Eufriesea mexicana
GTAGAGAGCGGAAATCAATCGAATAGCAGCGTAAAGCACAAAAGATAAAGCTGTCCTGACAAATCATTGGCTAACCCACCCTAACCGTACGTAGCCTGACTCATAATAACGTTCTGAGACCACCATTGCTGGCCTTGCCGGAGCCAAGCTGGAGATATTACAGCTCTTTTGGGCGCTGAAATCCACCTAATAGCAGAACACTGCACTAAAGACAAAGCTATCCCCTCTTAAACTAGCCAACCGTAACATACACAAACGTAACCTAACTCAACCTAACGTGCCGCGACCGCCATTGCTTCTCTCCTCAGAGTCAAACGGAACAGGTTGGCGGAGAGTAGAACGCAGAAAGCCACAGAATCGCAGTGCATATCAGAAAAGTCAGAGTGACCCAATCATAACCCAAACGAATGGAACACAGCCAGACATGGCCTAACTCAACCTGACGTGCCGAGGACGCCATTACTGCCCTTCCCAGAGCCAAGCAGGGCATACTAGGGCACAGTAGATCGCAGAAATCATCCGAATGGCAGTGTACAGCACAAAAGTTAAAGCTATCATTACCAAACGTAGCCAAACGCAACCTTCCCGAACGTAACATAACTCGACCTAATATGCCGAAACTGCCATTGACGCCCTCCTCAGAGCCAAGTTGGACATACTTGAGAATAGTAGAGCGCAGCAGTCCACCGAATAGTAGTGCAAAGCACAGAGATAAAATTATGCTGACCTAGCTTAACCTAACTCAACATAACCGAACGTAACCTGGCTCACAATAACGAGCTGAGACCTCTATTGCTTGCCTCGCCAGGGCCAAGCCGAAGATATTAGAGCACTGTAGGGCGCAGAAATCCACATAATAGCAGACTACAGTACTAAACTCATAGCAATCCCGTCCTAACCTAACCAGCCGTAAGATAACCAAACGTAACCTAACTAAGCCTAAATTGCCGCGACCACCATTGCTGGCCTCTCCAGAGTCAAGCGGAACACGTTAGTGAAGGGTAGACCGCAGAAATCGATATAATCGCAGAGTATATCAGAAAAGTCAAAGCCATCCAAGCCTAACCCAAAGCAACAGAACAAAACCGAACATTGCCTGACTTAACGTAACGTGCCAACCCCGCTATTGATGCCCTCTCCAAAGCCAAGCAGGGCATACTACAGAAAATCGCAGGGATCCACTGAATAGCTGCGGACAGCGCAGAAATTGAATGAATACTGACAAAATCTAACCGAACCCAACCTCACCGAACGTAACCTGACTAAACGTAACGTGATGAGATCACTATTGCTGATCTTCCCATGGTAAGGCTGAAAATATTAGAGCGCTGTAGGGCGCAGAAATCCACCTAATAGTAGACTACAGCACTACAGACGAAGCTATCCCCTCTTAACCTAACCATTCGTAACATTACCAAACCTAACCTAAGTCAAACTATCGCGTCGATACCACCATTGCTGTCCTCCCCAGAGTGAAGCCGAACATGTTAGTGGAGAGTAGAACGCAGAAACCTATGGAATCGCACTGTATATCATGACAGTCGAAGCTGTCCGAGCCTAACCTAAAGAAACTGAACATAACCACACATAGCCTGACACAACATAACGTGCCGAGACCGCTGTTGCTGCCCTCCCGAGAGCCAAGCGGGATATACAAGGTCACAGTAGAGCCCAGATGTGCCCCGGACAGCAGTGTATAACACAAGAGACAAAACGGCCCTAACCAAACATAGCATAGCGTAACCTAACCAAACGTATCCCAGCACAGCCTAAAGTGCCTGTGCCACTATTGCTGACCTACCCAGATCAAAGCAGAACATATTAGAGCACAGTAGAGCGCAGAAGTCCACCGGTTAACAGTGCATAGCACAAAAGTCAAGGCTATCCCATACAAACCTGACCAAGCGTAACGTAACCAAACGCACCCCAACATAACCTAACGTGCCGAGACCAGTATTGCTGGCCTCCACAGAGCCCAGCAGAATATGCTAAAGCGCTGTAGATCGCAGTAATCTACCGCATTGCAGTGTGTAGCACAAAAGTTTAATATATTTTAACCTAACCTGTCCTAGCCCAACCTTACCCAACGCAGCCTAACTAAACATAACGTTCCGAGAATAACATTGTTGGACTCCCAGAGTCAGACAGAATATATTAGAGCAATGTAGGACTCGGAGATCCACCGAATAGCGGGGTACACCATAAAAGTCGAAGCTGCCCTATCATAGCCTGACCAAACGCTACATATCCAAACGTTATCTATCCCATCCTAACGTGACGAGACCACTATTGCTGTCCTCTCCATAGCCAAGCAGAACATACTAAAGCACAGTAGATCGCAGAATACCGCCGTAAATCAGTTTATACGACGAAAGTCGAAGCTATCCGAACCTTACCCATGCTAATATATCCTATCCAAAAGTAGCCTAACAGAACCTACCGTGCCGAGACAACTATTATTGCCCGACCCCGAGGCGAACAGAGTCTAGTAGAGCACAGTAGTGCGCCGAACACCGGCAAACA
>NW_016971351.1:0-688 GCF_001483705.2 Eufriesea mexicana
AAGATATATACACTGTCGCCCGGGACATTCATGGTTGACAACACCGTACTGAGTGGATCCATCAACGCAGAACTACAGCCATCTCATGAATAAGTCCTAAAACGCTCTAGGTTTTATTAATATTCTAGAATGTTCACTGGATAGATCAATTATCGCTATGGATATTGACATCTGAAGACACGTCACAGTGCGTAGCAGTCCAAGCAGCACTACCTCACTCGGATTAACCCCTCCTCTGCTCATCGGAGTTCTATAGCAATTGTGGAGCGACCATTGTATTCGACAGTTATCGCTAGAGATATTGACACAGAGCAACACAGGAGCGGCTGCAGCAATTTACACAGTTTTGTAGCAATTGGATTAGTCCATCAACTGAGCATCTAGCCTTCATTGCAATTCAAGAATGAACAATTGATGCTCGAATAATTGCTTGAGATATCAGCAATATGCAATACACTATTTAGTACATTCGTTAGCAATGTGCTGTAACCGTTGGATTATTTTGTTCACTGACCTTGCTACACAGCGATTCTAGAGTAATGAATGACTCGATGTATTATTGCTAGGGATATTTACAATTGACAGTGCGCTAAAGTGTACATATACAAACAGAGAACTGTAGCCCTTTTGTTAGTCTGTTCACCGATGATCTTGACCCCATGGCGATTTCAGAATGACAAGTGACAGG
>NW_016971352.1:0-630 GCF_001483705.2 Eufriesea mexicana
ACCAGGGTAGATTCTATTGGCGTGCTGCAGACATTGCAATGATAAAGATTGTGGTTGCACAATTCAGTTTTATTGACATTTTCGGCTGATATGGTGGTGAGATAACTTTCTCGTATATATAAGTAGGATAGATACTATTGGCGTGCTATACGCTTTGCAATGCTATAGAAACTGGCAAGAAAGTTCAATACTATTATCAGTTTCGACTATTATCGTGGTGAGCTACCTTTCCTGCTTAGATAAGCAGGGTAGATTCTATTGGCGTGCTATACGCTTTGCAATGCTATAGAAACTGGCAAGAAAGTTCAATACTATTATCAGTTTCGACTATTATCGTGGTGAGCTACCTTTCCTGCTTAGATAAGCAGGGTAGATTCTATTGGCGTGCTGCAGACATTGCAATGATAAAGATTGTGGTTGCACAATTCAGTTTTATTGAGATTTTCGGTTAATATCTTGGTGAGTGAACTTTCTCGCAGAGGAAAGGAGGAAAGATTCTATTGGCGTGCTATAGGCATTGCAATGATGTTGAATCTTGCTGGAAAGTTCAATATTATTGACAATTAAGGCTATTATCGTGGTGAGCTACCTTTCCTGCTTATATAAGCAGGGTAGATTCTATTGGCGTGC
>NW_016971353.1:0-1099 GCF_001483705.2 Eufriesea mexicana
GCTCTGCTTGCCTCTTGGTAGGCCAGCAATAGTAGTCTCTGCAAATTATGATAAGTTAGTCTAGGTTCGGTTAGGTTAGGCTACGACAGTTATGTTAGGGTACCTTCTACCCTTGTGCTGCACGGAGAAGTGCGGCAGCTTATTGAGCTCTACTGTGCTCCTGTAAATTCCGCTTGGCTCTGCGTAGCCAAGCAATAGTTTTCTCGGCACGTTTGGTTAAGTCATGTTACGTTTGCTTATGTTACGTTTTGGATAGGTTAGGATAGGGTATGGCCCACTTTTTCCCTCTACGCTGCTATTCGGTGGATTCCAGGGACTCTGATTTGCTCTGCTCGGCTCTCGGGATGGCAGGAATGGTCGCCGTGGCACGTTAGGTTGAGTCACGACACGTTTGGTTTGGTTAGGTGAGGCTGTGATTGGTTAAGGAAGCTTCGACTTTCGTGCTTTACACAGTTATTCGGTGGATTCCTGCATTCCACTGTACTCTACCCAAATCTGCTGGACCCTGGGGGGGGGGCAGCAATAGTGGTCGCGGAACGTTACATTGAGCTTGGCCACGACAGGTTAAGTTATCTTAGTTTGGGTTTGGTTTGGACATGTCACGCTATGTCACGAATTTCTTCGCTCTACTGCGCTCTAATATGCTCAGCTTGGCTTTGGGGAGGACCGCAACAGTGGTTTCGGCCCGTTACTTTTAGTTAGGTTACGTTCGTTTATGTTACGATTGGCTAAATTAGGAAAGAATAGCTACAATTTTTGTGCCATCCACTGCTATTCGTTGGACCCCTGCGCTCAACCGTGCACTAATATGCTCTGCTTGTCTCTGGTGAGTCCAGCAATTGCGGTCGCGGCTCATTCGGCTGTGTTATGTTAAGTTCCGTTATGTTAGGTTAGGTTAATTTGGTTAGGATGTGCTTCGACGCATGCGCTATACAATGCTATTCGGCGGATATCTAAGCTCTGCTGTAATCTGGTATATTCTGCTTGGCTATGTGGAGGCCAGCAGTAGTGCTCTCGGCACGTTAGGGTGAGTAACGTTGCGTTTCGTTGTGATACGTTTTGTTAGGTTAGGATTGGACAGCTTAGACTTTTCTGCTAT
>NW_016971354.1:0-974 GCF_001483705.2 Eufriesea mexicana
ATAGCATTGCAATGGCTATAGGACGCCAATAGTTTCTTTCTTCATTATTTAGGCAAGAAAGTTCGCTCACCACGGCATTATAAAAAATGTTAATAAAATTTGACTTTACAGCCAGATTATATAGCATTGCAATGGCCATGGCTCGCGAATAGAAGCTTTGCTCCTTATCTATGCAAGGAGCACAGCTCACCACGATATTGCCCGAAAAAGTCGACAAAATTGAATTTTCCAGCCAGATTATATAGCACTGCAATGGCAATAGCACGTCAATAGTATTCATCCTCCTTATATATGCAAGGATGTCAGCGCACCACGAAATTGACCGAAAATGTCAATAAAATTGAATTTTTCAGCCAGATTCTGTAGCATTGCAATGGAAATAGCGCGACAATAGAATCCTTCCTGCTTATTTAAGCAAGAAAGTTACCTCACCACGATAGTATACGAGAATGTCAATAAAAATGAATTCTCCAGCCAGTTTCTATAGCACTGCAACGGGTATAGCGCGCAAATAGAATATTTCCTCCTTATTTTACAAAAAAGTTTGCTCACCCCGATATTTGAAGACAATATCAATAAAATTGAATCTTCCTGTCAGATACTTTAGCATTGCAGCGGCTATAGCACGCCAATAGAATCTTTCCTCCTTATTTATGCAAGAAAGTAAGCGGACCAAAAGCTGACCCCGATATTAGTCTGAAATTGTCAATATAATTATATTTTCCGTCCAGATTCTGATGGACTGCAGCGGCTATAGCACGCCAATGGAATTTTTCCTCCTTATTTACGCAAGGAAGTTAGCTCATCACGACAATAGCCGTATATGTGAGTAAAATTGAAATTTCCAGACAGATTCTCTACCATTGCAATGGCTATAGCACGCCAATTGAATCCTTCCACTTTATTTATGAAAGAAAGATAGCTCACCACGACAATAGTCGTATATGTGAATAAAATTGAAATTTCCAGACAGA
>NW_016971355.1:0-287 GCF_001483705.2 Eufriesea mexicana
GGCAAAGTTTGGGCAGGATAACTTTACCGTTTGTGCCGTACGCTGCTGTTCGGTGGATTTCTGTTCTCTACTGTGCTCTAGTATGTCCTGCTTGGCTCTGGCGACGGCAGTAATAACGGCCTCGGCACGTTAGGCTGCGTTAGGCTACGTTTGGTTATGCCATATTTGTCCAGGTTAGGTTATCATAGCTTTGACTGTTTCGATTTAAACTGATATTGTATGGCTTTCTGCGTTCTAGAATGCAACAATGTGTTCTGCTTGGCTATGGTGAGGCCAGCAATAGTAGT
>NW_016971356.1:0-1076 GCF_001483705.2 Eufriesea mexicana
TACAATTTCTTTAATATAATGATACTTCCTATTTAATAATTTTGTCCTTGTTTTAAGGTTACACTCGTTCGCAAATTTAACCACATTTAAATTATCGCATTTTAGTTGTCAGCATTCACACGGATTTCCAATCCCTTTCCGCACATCACTCTTCCACGAATTTTTCTTTAATCCTTCATCGCCCCTAATTGACTATCAGTGGAAGAGAATGCGACTGTAGCTTGCTTTTTACTTCTCCAAATTGCCATATCTCCAACTCGGGTCACTAAAATGCTACTGAATGACTTGGAATCCGTAGTGCTGTCTCATAAAGCATCTGTCTTACAATTTAATCCTACCTTCTGATTTGTTTTCCCGTAATCCATTTGATAATCTATTGTCCCTTTCAGATATCGGAGTTCTCTCTCCAATGCGCTCATGAGCAGTGTAGTTAAACATATTCGTGAAATGAAACACCGAGTCTCATTGATACGCTTATATACATTAATCTTCCTAGCAGATCTTTTGCAACCTTTTTCATCACTCACCGGTTTGCCATCATCTTCGCTCAATTTCTGATATATGCGTACTTACCGCAATACAATCACTCATTCCATATGCTTTCAATAAATGTTGAATATAACTTTGTTTTGTAATGATTAATAATTGTTTACTTACACCATTGTTCTTTATTTCCGTATGATCTTTTAATGTATTAGTATATCTTCCATCGAAGGGGTCTTCAATACTGACTACGGACATATCGTGCACGTGTATGTCGCAGTATAGAAAAGTGTTCCCTTCTCTTACAAAGAATAGACATGGATCATGTACAAACTGTTTCAAACCAATCTGTAACAAGGAACCAGTTAAATACCTATTCCTGCTCCTACTTGCTTCTTTCAGCCAATAGATAACGTACTTTAATTACAGACGTGTCCCTTTTTCTTCTTAAGACCGCCAGTAATCTCCATGTGCAAGTCACCGTCCATAGTTCCGTGCAGAAGTGCATTTCTTACGCCTTAACGCTTGACCAGACTTTTATGTTCTGCATATGTGCAGAATAACGATCGCAATGCCTGCATTCAAATTGTCCA
>NW_016971357.1:0-4626 GCF_001483705.2 Eufriesea mexicana
CGCGGTGTATATCAGAAAGGGCAATGCTACCCAAGCTTAACCCGAACAAACGTAGCATATCCTATCATAGCATAACTAAACCTAGCCTGCCGAGCCCGCTATTGCTGCCCTCCTCAGGGCCAAGCAGGACATACTAGTGCGCAGTGGGGCGCAGAAGTCCGCCGAACAGAAGTGTACAGCAAGAAAGTTGAAGACATGCTAACCGAAGTTAGCCTAACCCAATCTAACCGAACGTAACCTGACCGAACGTAGCGTGGTGAGGCAACCGTTGCTGGTCTTGCCGGAGCCAAGCTAAAAATATTAGAGCACCGTAGGTCGTAGATATCCACCTAATATCAGACTACAGCACCAAATACAAAGCTATCCTCTCCTAACGTAACCAACCATAACGTAACCAAAAGTAACCGTACCAAACCTAACGTGCCGCAACTGCTACTCCTGGCCTGCCCAGAGCCAAGCAGAGCACATTGGCGGAGAGTAGGGCCCAGGAATCCATAGGATCGCAGTGTACATCAGAAAAGTAAAATCTATCCATAACAAACCCAAGCAAACACAACATAGCCAAACATAGCCAATCTCAAACTAACGTGCCGTTACCGCTACTGATGCCTTCCCGAGTGCCAAGCAGGACAAACTAGAGCACACTGGAGCGTAGATATCCACCGATAGGCAGTGAACAGCACAAAAGTTACAGCTATCCCGACCAAACTTAGCCTAAAGCGACTTAACCGAGCGAAACATGACTCAACATAACGTGCCGAGACCTCTACTTCTTCCATTCCCAGAGACAAGCAGTAAAGATTAAAGCACTGTAAGGAGCAGAAATCCTCCTAGTAGCAGACTATGGCACTGAAGTCATAGATAACCTCTCCTAACATAACCATCCGTAACATAACCAAATGTTAGCCCACTCAACCTAACCTACCGCGACCACTATTTCTGGCCTCCCCTGAGTCAAGCCTATCACAATAATGGAAAGTCGAAAGCAGAACTCTATATGATCGCTGTGTAGGTCAGAAAAGTCAAAGCTATCCAAGCCTAACCTAGACAAACAGAGCATAACCAAACATAGCCTGACTCTACCTAACGTGCCAAGGCGGCTATTGTTGCACTCCAAAGAGCCAGGCAGGGCATACTTGATGACAGTAGACCGCAGATATCCACCGAATAGCCGTGTACAGCACAAAAGTTGAAGCTGTCCTGACAAAGTTCGGTTTGACCCAACCCAACGTAACGTAACCTGACAGAGCGTAGCCTGCAGAGGCCTTGATTCCTGACATTCTCGGAGCCAAACTGATGGACTTAGGGCACGCCATGGCGCAGGAATCAACATAATAGCAGACTATTGCACTAAAGTCAAAGCTACCCTCTCCTAACATAACCAAACGTGAAATAACCAAACGTAACCTAACTCAACCTAACGTGCCGCTACCACAAATGGTTGACACCCCAGAGCCAAGCAGAACACGTTAGTGGGGAGCAGAATGAGGAAATCCATATAATCGTGGTGTATATCAGAGGAGTAAAAACTACTCAAACCTAACCCAAACGAACAGAACATAACCAAACATAGCATAAATCAAACAAACGTGCCGCGACCGCAATTGCTGCCATCCCTAGAGCTAAACAGGACATACTGGAGCTCAGTAAAGCGCAGATATCCACCGATTGGCAGTTTAGAGCACAAAAGTTACAGCTATTCCAACCAAACTTAGCCCAAACCAGTTTAACCGTGCGTAACATGAACCAACATAACGTGCCGAGACCCCAATTTCTGGCCTTCTCAGAGACAAGCAGAAAAGAATAAAGCAGTGTAAGGAGGAGAAATCCTCCTAATAGCTGGCCATGGCACTTATGTCATAGATAACCTCTCCTAACATAACCAACCGTAACATAACCAAACTTAACTCAACTCAACCCAACCTGCCGCGACCACTATTTCTGGCCTCCCCAGAGTCAAGCCTAACACACTAGTGGAGATTCGGATGCAGAACTCTATATAATCGCTGTGTATATCAGCAAAGTCAAAGCTATCCGTGCCTAACCCAAACCAACAGAAAAAGCCAAGTGTAGCCTGACATAACCTCTCGTGCCGAGACCGCCGTTTATGCACTCCCGAGAGCCAAGCAGGACACGATAGTGGAGAGTAGAGTACAGAGATCCATATAATCGTAGTGTATGTCAGAAAAGTCAAAGATACCCAAGCCTAGCCCAAGCCAACGTGGTATAAGCAAACACAGCCTGACTCAGCCTAATGGACCGAGACCGCTATTGCTGCCGTCCCGAGAGCCAAGCAGGATACACTAGGGCACAGTAGAGCCTAGGATTCCATCGAGTAGCTGTGTGCAACACAAAAGTTGAAGCTTTCCAATTCAAACTTGGCCTAACCGGGCCAAACTGAACATAACTTGACCGTGCATAAAGTGCAGAAGTCACTATTCCTGGCCATTCCAGAACCAAGGTGAAAGCATTAGCGCACTGTATGGCGCAGAAATACACCCAACAGCAGACTATAACACCAAAGTCAAAGCTATACTTTCCTAAAATAGCCAATCGTAACATAACCAAGCGTAACCTAACTCAACGTAACGTGCCTATACCAATATTGCTCATAACCCCAGAGTCAAGCAGAATACACTAGAACAAAGTAGAGCGCAGAAAACCGCCGCATTGCTGCGAAAAGCGCAAAGGTCAAGGATATCCTTTCCTAACTTGTCCTAACTTAACCTAACAGAATGTGGCCGAACTGAGCGTAATGTGCCGAAACCGCTATTGCTGCCTTTCCCGGGGCCAAGATGAACATATTAGAGCTCACTAGAGCGCAGAAGTCCATCGAATGGCAGTGTATAGTGCAAAAGTCAAAGCTACCCGGTCCTACCCTAACCAAACGTAACGTGACCGAGCGTAGCCTATCCGAACCGGACGTGCTGGGACCACCATTGCTGGCGACTCCAGAGCCATGAAGAACATGTCGGACGAGAGTAGGGCGCAGAAATCCATAGAATCGCAGTGTATAGCGGAAAAGTCAAAGATGTCCAAACACATCCCATGCTAGCGTAAGCTAACCATACGTAATCTAGCTAAGCCTAACATCTCTCGGGCACACATTCTCGGATCGGCAATGCAAATCAGAGCATATTAGAGCACAACTCCTAACGTAACCAACCATAACGTAACCAAAAGTAACCGTACCAAACCTAACGTGCCGCAACTGCTACTCCTGGCCTCCCCAGAGCCAAGCAGAGCACATTGGCGGAGAGTAGGGCCCAGGAATCCATAGGATCGCAGTGTACATCAGAAAAGTAAAATCTATCCATAACAAACCCAAGCAAACACAACATAGCCAAACATAGCCAATCTCAAACTAACGTGCCGTTACCGCTACTGATGCCTTCCCGAGTGCCAAGCAGGACAAACTAGAGCACACTGGAGCGTAGATATCCAAAGTTCGCAGCACAAAAGCTAAAGCTATCCAGACCAAACTTAGCCTAACATAATCTAACCGAACGTAACATGACTCAACATTACGTGCCGGGACCACTATTGCTGGCCCTCACAGAGCCAAGCTGAAAACATTAGAGCACTGTAGGGCGCAGGAATCCACTTAAAAGCAGACTGCAGCACTATAGTCAAAGTTACCCCTCCCCACCTGACCAAGGGTAACGTTCCCAAACGTAGCCTAACACAGCCTAACGTGCGCGACAATTATTGCTGGCCTCCACAGAGCCAAGCAGTGCACAGTGAAGGAGAGTATGGCGCGGATGGCCATGGAATCGCAGTGTATATCAAAAAAGTCAAAGCTGGCCAAACCGAACCCAAACCAACAGAACTTAGCCAAACATGGCCTAACTCAAACTGACCTGCCGTGATCGATATTGCTGCCATTCCCAGAGCCAAACAGGACATACTAGAGGGCAGTAGAACGAAGAAGTCCACTGAATTGCAGTGCACAGCACAAAAGTTATAGCTATCATAACCAAGGTTAGGCCAGCCCAACCTAACCGAACGTAACAACGCACAGCATAACGTGCCGAAGCCTCCATTGCTGGCTATACCAGAGCAAAGCCGAATATATAAGAGCACAGCAGGGTGCAGAAATCCACCTAATATCAGACCATAGCACTAAATTCAAAGCTATACTCTCCTGACCTAGTCAATCGTGACATAACGAAACGTAGCATAGATTTGCCTAACGTGCCGCAACCACAATTTCTTGACACCACAGAGCCAAGCAAAACACATTAGTAGAGAGCAGAATGAAGAAATTCATATAATCGTGGTGTATATCAGAAGAATAAAAACTACTCAAACCTAACCCAAACGAACAGAACATAACCAAACATAGCATAAATCAAACAAACGTGCCGCGACCGCTATTGCTGCCATCCCCAGAGCCAAACAGGACATACTGGAGCACAGTAAAGCGCAGATATCCACCGATTGGCAGTTTACAGCACAAAAGTTACAGCTATTCCAACCAAAATTCGCCTAAACCAGCTTAACCGTGCGTAACATGACCCAACATAACGTGCCGAGACCCCAATTTCTGGCCTTCCCAGAGACAAGCAGAAAAGATTAAAGCACTGTAAGGAGGAGAAATCCTCCTAATAGCTGGCCATGGCACTT
>NW_016971358.1:0-618 GCF_001483705.2 Eufriesea mexicana
AGCAAACTAACGGAAAGCAGCGTACAGCACAAAAGTCATATCTATCCTAGCCCAACCTATCCAGGCGTAATAGGACCAACCGTAACCAGATTTAACCATGCGTAACGGGACTGCAATTGCTGCATTCCCCAGAGGCAATCAGGGAATAATAGAGGAAGGTAGAGCGCAGATCCAACGAACAGCAGTGTATAGCAAATAAGCCAAGGCCATCCTAACCAAACCTGACCTAACATAACCTGACCAAATGTAGAATAACTAAACGTAACGTGCCGCGACCACTACTCTTAGCTGTCGCAGAGACAAGCAAAGTATGGTAGAGCGCAGTTGAGCGCAGTAGGCCATGGAATTGCTGTGTGCAGCACAAACGTTACAGCCATCCCTTCCTAACCGAACGTAACCTAACATAACCAAACATAACCAAACCGAACGCAGCGCAACTCAACCTTACGAGCCGAGGCCACTATTCCTGGCCTCCCCAGCTCCAATCAGAGCATATTAGAGAGCCGCAGAGAGCAGATATCCACATAATACCAGTGTATGGCAAAAAACTCAAATCTATCCTGTCGTAACCTAACCAGCGTAACATAAGCGGACGTAATGTACACCAACCTGACGTTC
>NW_016971359.1:0-726 GCF_001483705.2 Eufriesea mexicana
TCCAATTGACAGTGCGGTACCTATTAAATCCACGACCATAGCAATGCTGCAGCTCTGTTAATCCGTTCAGTGTTAACTGAGATTTCACAAATATCCTGGAGTGATATTTGATAGATCCATTATCCCTCGATATATTAACAATTGACAACGCATTACTGAGTACAGCCAATATCACACTACTGTATCCGTTGGACTACTTTGTTCCCTGATGGTGTATGTTCGAAGGCAATACTGGAAAAGTCAATATGTATTACGTTCAGTGTCTGAAATTCTTTTAAGTGGCAATACCGTAACTAGTATATCCACCAATATATAACACTGTAGCCGTTGGATTCATATGTTCAGTGATGATTAAAACCTTATAACAATTCCAGAAAGACAAATCATTGATACACTGACCCTCGTGACATTAACAATTGACAGTACATTACAGAGGTAGCCATCATCATATCATTGTTGCCGTTGAACATATTTGTTCACTGACAATGTCAGTTATAAGCAATTCTAGAATAATCAATGCATACTACGCTTATGGCTAGAGATAATTGCAAATGAGGGTACTGTACTTATTTCAACCTTGCCCACTGATGATGTAAATGCGAAAGTGATTCTGAAATAATCCATCTATAGCACGGTTATGGCTTGAGATATTACCAATTGTCCTTACGGTACTTAGTAAGTCCACAATCAGAGCACTGCAGCCGCTGTTTTGTCTGTTGAATGATA
>NW_016971360.1:0-1119 GCF_001483705.2 Eufriesea mexicana
GAGTGATTGAGAGAGAAAGCTTGTGTGTGGAAAGAGAGAGTTTTGACTTTAACCACTTGCGCTAGCAAGAAATTCATAGACGCGTGTACCAGAACGGTCCAGTGTTTCTGTGACAATTGCCTGACGACGTGTATACCACGTTGTTGGCGATTCTGCGTCAAAAGCATTACGACGTGCGTGGTACGTCTTTCCAGTGCAAGTGGTTAAGTAAGGGTGCAAGGACGTGGGTGAGGCAGGTTGTGTGTTGTCGAGACGTAGAAAATAAAGGATCGTGTGTTTGAGAGTTAGAATTGAGAGGAACTTAGTGTAATATGTTAATTAAATAAACCAGTTTTAGACATTAGTATCAAAGCCTATGGACACAAATACCATAAACTGTAAATGGGTGTTTTCTATTATAAATAACGAATACGTAAATCCATTAAAATATAAAGCTCGTTTGGTTGTAAAACGTTGTTGGAACCTGGATTTCAATATACATCACGGATTCTAGCAACAAGGCTACGTTGGAAAAATACAAGTGGGCGGAGAAGAAAAAAACAAAACAGAAATTGAAACTGGAACTGACTGAACTGAACTGAACTGGAACTGTACTGAAACTATGCTGAAACTGTGCTGAAACTGTGCTGAAACTGTGCTGAAATTGTGCTGAACCTGTGCTGAAACTGACCTTTCGCAAATTTTGTGGGCGCTTATATAATGTTAGTTTTGGAGGGGGGGGGGGGGGGGGCCCTTGATTAGTGAAAGTAGGAATGAGTCAATTGTTTTTGGACTCTGAAATAGGTCTGCGTTTATCAGCCAGGTCCTTCTAGTGACAAAGGGCCAACGAATCGTTAGTCATCCAACAACGTTTGAGCCAAGAATATTTAGTAGCTTATAACGAAACATTTGTCCCGTTGACGAGAATCACAAGTTTTAGATTCATAATTGCTTATGCGAATAAATTTAATTTATTAATCCAGAACATAAATGTCAAAACAGTATTTGCAAATAGTGAGTTAAAAGAGACAATTTATACAAAAGTACCTGCAGGAATTAAATGTAAAAAAGATCAAATCTGTAGATTAAATATAGTCTTGTATGGTTTTAAACAAGCAGCAAAGTGTTGGTTGGAAAAAT
>NW_016971361.1:0-1030 GCF_001483705.2 Eufriesea mexicana
CGTTCGGTAAGGTTGGGTATGGATAAGGTTTGTCAGGATAGTGTTTCTCTTCTGCGCTGTAGGTAGCGATTCGTTGGACTTCTGCTCCCTACTGTGCTGTAGTATGCCCTCCTTGGCTCACAGGAGCGCAACAATAACAGTATCGATGCGTTAGTTTGGGTGAGACTATGTTTGGTCGTGCCCGGTTTGTTTGGGTTAGACTTGGATAGCTTCGACTTTTCTGATGTTCACTGCAATTACATGGATTTCGGCGTTCTAACTCTCCACTAATGTGTTCTGCTTGACTATGGGGTGGGCGGCAATGGTGGCCGCGGCACGTTAGGTTGAGTTATGTTAGTTTCGGTAATGTTACGATCTGTTATGTTTGGTGGGGATATCTTTGCCTTTGGAGCTGTAACCTGCTATAAGGTGGATTTCGACGCCATGCAGTGCTATAATAGTTTGAGATTGGCTCTGTCAATGCCAGCAATATTAGTCTCGGCACGTTTTGATGAGACATGCTACGTTCGCGTAGGTCGGTTTAAGCTATGTTTTTAAAGGATGCCTTTTACTTTTGAGCTATACACTGCTATTGCGTGGGTTTCTGTGCTCTACTGTGCTCTAGTATGTCCTGCTAGGCTCTGGGGAATGCAGCAATAGCGTCCTCGGTGCGATATTTTGAGTCACGTTACGATCTGTTTCGTCGGGTTATGCAAAGTTTGGTTGGGATGGCTTTAACTTTCGTGCTGCACACTTCTATTCGGTGGATTTCTGCGCTTCTCTGTTCTCTTGTATGCCCTGCTCGGCTCTGGGAAGGGCAGAAATAGCGGTCTCGGCACGTCATCGGTTGGTATGTGTTGGGTATGGGCGGCTGTGACTATTCTAATATACACTGCGATTAAACGGATTTCTGCGTCCTGCTCTCTACTGACGAGTCCGCTTGGCTTGGCACGTTTGGTTTAGATAGGTTACGTTCGGTTATGTTACGATTTGTTAGCTTTGTAGGGGATAGCTTTGGCTCTAGTGCTATAGTCTGCTACTAAGTGTATCT
>NW_016971362.1:0-924 GCF_001483705.2 Eufriesea mexicana
TGTACATCAATACATCCATCCATCCATATATCCTGCCATTCACACATACATCCATCCATACATGCACTCATTCACACAACCATACATCCATAAGTCCATACATCCGTACATATATACATCCATACATTCATACATACGTACATCCGTCCATCCATTCCTCCATCCATCTATACATACATACACCCACACAACCATTCATCCATACATACATCCATCAATATATCCATCTTTCCATACAACCATCCATCCATACATCCACGCATCCATACATCCATCGTACCATACATCCATCCATCCATACTAGCACCCATCCATACATTCATCGATGCATACATCTATCCATAATCCATCCATCCATACATTCAAACATCCACACATCCATACATCCATCCACTCATACTTCCAGCCATCCATGCATCCATATATATAGAGATCCTTGCATCCATACATCAGTACATCCATACATTCGTACATTCACACATAAATAAATCCATACATTCACACATCCATGAATCCATACATCCATACATACATCTATACACACATCCGTACATACATCCATCGATCCACCCATCCATAAATCCATTCATCCACCCATCCATAAATCCATCAAACCATAGTCCCAGCCGTCCATACATTCATGCATCCATACATCCGTCCATCCGCACTTCCATACGTCCACCCTTCGATACATTCATCCATCCATACATCCATGCAACCATACATACATCCATACATACATCGATACATACAATAGCCATCCATGCATCCATCCACCAATCCATCCATCCATTCACACATACATCCATACCTACATACATCCATCCATCCACACATACATCCATTCATACATCCATACAATCATGCATCCATACATCCATAAGTCCAACCCTCCGCACCTCCATCCATCCATACATCCATCAA
>NW_016971363.1:0-897 GCF_001483705.2 Eufriesea mexicana
GGATAATGGATCTGTCTACTTTTATTCTAGAATTGGTGCAGAATATACATCATCAGTGAACGGACTAATAGAACGGCAGCGGAGCTGTGATGGTTGATGTACTGACTCCCGCAATGTCAATTGTGAATATCTCGAGCTATAATGGATGTTTTTTGTCATTCTACAATTGCTATGGGACACTATTCATCACTGCGCAGGTTATTCCGACGACTACAGTGAGCTGTTGATGGATGCACAACTTGCCGCACTGTCGTTTGAAAATATCTCTAGACATAACAGTTCGATAGATTTAGTATTCCAGAAATACTGCTAAACATACGTTACCAGTGGACAAATTATTCCAATGGGTAAAGCACTGTGAGGATGGCGGCTCTCAGTACTGTTTCGTCAACAGCTATTATCTTGGGGACAATCGGTCAGTCCTTTGTTATACTATACTTCACTAAGGTCTAAACAGTTGCTGAACTGATTAATCCTAAGTCTACTGTGCTGTATTAGTGGAAGTACCATGTACCGTGCTGGGAACTGCAGATATCTCTAGCTACAACTTAAGCACGCATTGATTATTCTAGAAGTACTGTGCAATCTATGTCGTCAGCGAAAACATCAATACATCGGCTACAGTACAGTATTGATGGCTGCACATAGTACAGAATGGTCAGTTGATAATATCTCGAGATGGAACGGATTTGTCTTTCCTCATACTAGAATTGCCAAAGAATACAAATCATCACTTTACATGTTAACCCGACGGGTATCGACTGACCCTAAACTTGCTTCTGAGTTTAAACCATCACTGAACAGATTAATCCAACGTCACATGTGCTTTATCGGCGGATGTACCAACTACCGTAATTGGAATTGTAAATGTGAGCAGCCATAACTGGTGCATATGTG
>NW_016971364.1:0-941 GCF_001483705.2 Eufriesea mexicana
TTTACCCTATCGTAACCCATCCAAACGTAATATAAACGCACGTCACATAGCTTAACCTAACGTGTCGAGACCTATATTGTTAGCCTCTCCCGAGACAAGCAGAATATACTAGTGAACAGTCGAGCGCAAAAAACAGCCAGAGAGCAGTGTATAGCACAAAGGTCAGAGATATCCTTACCCAACCTGACCTATCCTCTCCTAACCAAACGTAGACTATCTAAACCTAACGAGCCGAGACCACACTTGCTGACATCCCCATTGCCAAACAGAACGCATTAGAGAAGCCTAGAGCGCACAAGTTCATGGAATGGCAATGAATTGCAGAAAAGTCAAAGCAATCCTTACCAAACCAGACTAGCCTACCCTAACCGAGCGTAACCTAACTCAACCTAACGTGCCGAAATCACTATTGCTGTCCTCCACAGAGACACGCATAGCATATTAGAGCACAGTAGAGCGTAGAAATCGACGGAATTGAAGTGCATTGCGCGAATGAATGGGTATCTGTTCCAAACCTGGCCAAACATTTCCTAACCTAAAGAAACATAACCCAACCAAACGTGCTGCACCACTGTTGCTTGCCTCCACAGAGCCAACCGGAGAACATTAGGGCGCAGTAGAGCGCAGGAATTCACCGTATAGCAGTCTACAGCGTAAAGGTCAAGGCCATCCCTTCCTAACCTAGCCAAACGTAATGTAACCAAACGCAACCTGACCACTCCTAACGTTCCGTGACCTCTATTGCTGCCATCCTCAGAGTCAATCAGAACATACTGGGGGAGAGTAGATCGCAGAAATCCATAGAATAGCAGTGTATAGCAGAAAAGTCAATGCCACACTAACAAAGCCACCCTAACCTATCCTAAGCATGTGTTACGTAACCAAACGAAGCCTAACTCATCTTAGCGAGCCGCGGCAACTATTACTGGGCTCCCCAGGGA
>NW_016971365.1:0-806 GCF_001483705.2 Eufriesea mexicana
GGCTGAGTCAGGTTGCCTTTGGCTTCGCCAGCTTGGGTTAGGTTTGCTGAGAGTTGCTTTGACCTTTGTGCTATACAAAGTCATTCGAGGAATTCCTGCGCTCTACCATACTGTGGTATTTTCTACTCTGCTCCTGGCAGGCCAGGAATAGGGGTATCGGCCAGTTAGGTTTATTTATCCTACGATCAGTTATGTTCGCTTTCCAGGTTAGGTACGGATGTCTCTGACTCTGGTGCTATACATTGCTATTTGGTGGCTCTCTGCGCGCTGCATGGCACTACTACATGGCACTACTATACTCCGCGCGACCCTGGGGTTGCCATCAATTGTGTTCGTGGCACGATACGTTGTACTAGGCTACGTCTGGTAATGCTGCGATTTGTTAGGTTAGGATATGGTAGCTTTGACTTTTGAGCTGTACACCGCCATTCGGTTGATTCCTACGATCTACATTGCGCTACTATACCCTGTTCGACTCTGGGGAGTGCAGTAATGGCGGTCTCAGCACGTTTGGTCATGTCAGGTTACGTTTGGCTGGGTTAGGTTTTGTTAGGTTTGGTTAGGATGGCTTCGGCTATTGTGCCGTACACTGTTACCCAGCGAATTCCTGCGCTGCACTCTTCTCTAATATTTTCCGCTTGTCTGTGTTGAGGCCGGCAATAGAGGTCTCGGCGCATTAGGTTCAGATATTCCACGTTTGGTTAGGTTGGGTTTGGCGTGGTTAGGTTTGGTTAGGTCCGGTAAAGTTAGGATACCTTTGACTTTTGTGCCATTCTGTGCTAGTTGGTGGCTTTCTGCCATCTACC
>NW_016971366.1:0-265 GCF_001483705.2 Eufriesea mexicana
ACGTTTTGTTAGGCTATTTCGGGTTGACTTTTGTCAGGATAGCTTCATCATTCGTGATACACACTGTTATTCGGCGGATACATGTGACCTACTGTGCTCTACTATGTTCTGCTTGGCCCTGAGGAGGCCGGCAACTGTGGTCGCGGCACGAAAGTTCGGGCTAGGTTACGTTTGTTCGGGTTAATTTATGCTAGGATATGGAAGGATAGCTTTGACGTTCGTCATTTACACTGCAATTCGGTGGATTTCAGTACTCTATGGTGCT
>NW_016971367.1:0-1254 GCF_001483705.2 Eufriesea mexicana
AGGCCGCTTGTCACTGCGCTCGCTTCTCGCGCCAACCGTTGTCGAGAGACCAGCTGGAGTCTGCGTCCTTCCGGGCTGCGACCGGGGCCGCGACCGGCGCCTTCGCCGTGGTGTCAACGGGCCCTCCTCGGGAAGCGCCCACGGCAGTGTCCTCTGAGGACGCCTGCCCACGCCGCGTGCGCAGGCAGGCGGTGGAGATCGCTTGCTCCGGCGCTTGGGCAGGCGCAACCCGCCCGGCCGCCACGGGGAGCGTACGAACGAGCTCCTCGAACTTTGCGTCCATTTGTGGACTGAGTGCCGCGAGGGCAGCCTCCATACCGAACTCGGGTGCCGGTGCCGCTGCTCCGGCGCCCGCGGACGCACGCACGTTTCGTGCGGTCGCGGGGTCGACGATTACCGCCTCCGCTCCAGAGTCAGCTCCGCGCGAGTCAAGGCGATGGCCACCTGCTGGGAGGCATCGTCCTCCCGCAAGTCGGCTATCACCGCCTGCTGTGAAACATCCTTCTCCCGCAGACCGTCGATCACCGCCATCACCACGCGGAGCCTTTCAGCCATCGCCTCCTGGGAACGGCCGGCTGTTACTTGGATACTCATCACCCAGCCGACCGAGTTCACCACCCTGGCGCACATACGGAAGGCGCGAAAGTATGGGCTGTGCAGGTTTTTACTCTCGTCTGCCATCGTCTCTATCCTCGCGCAATTCTAGGATATAACGGAAGACATTTCCACAACAGACAGCGAACGGTGCACACTGGCGAGCTCCTCCAGTGTTGGGAGGAGCGTCTACGCCCGGTTTATGCTCGTGGGCTTCGGAGCGTGTTCAGTATCCTACAAACCTTCGAATGTACCATATTCGCCCACCACCGCCCTCAGCGGGCGCTTCGCCGTCTTCGAGGGGGACTCCCACGTAGACGACGTTTCGCCATCGCCCGTGACTCTGACAGCACCAGAGAAGTAGGAGCACGCTACCTCGAGGTTCGCCGGCAGCGCCTTATGCAATGTGGTGCTGCGAGTCTCGCGCCTCGTAGCACCTACAGCAAGGCTAAGTGCCCTGCCATTCGACGAGGGAAACTCCACTGCTGTCGCGTCGACGCCACAAGCCATAACCGTACCTTCCTTCCTAGGATAATTTTCTGGCTTCACCGGGATGATTGTCACTGCGCGGGTTGCGAGCTCCCGCTCCGCCGCTTGACCTTTGCCGTGGCCTTCGGCCAAAGTATCCCTCGCTAGGCAGGCCCGCGGCTCCGCGGCAGA
>NW_016971369.1:0-1014 GCF_001483705.2 Eufriesea mexicana
CTAAACAAAAGCCATACCAACGGAACCTAAACAAACGTAGCACAACGATGCATAACGTGCCGAGACCACTGATGCTGTCCTCCACAGTTCGAAGCAGAACATACTAGTGCACAGTAGATCGCAGGAATGTAACGAAAGCTGTTGGTAGCAAAAATGTCAGTGCGATCCAGACCTAACCCATCCTAACGTAACCTAAACAAACGTAGCCTAAATAAACATAAGGTCTCGCAACCACTATTGCTGGGATCCAGACGGACGGGCAGAACGTAGTGGAGGAGTGCAGGACTCTGCAATCCATAAATCACTGTGTGTAGCAGAAAAGTCGCGGATACCCAAACCTGACGCATAGAAGCATAACCTAACCAAATGTAGCGTAACACAACATAACGTGCCGCGACCAGTATTGCTGGCCTTGCCATGAGCAAGCAGAATGTAACAGAGCACAGTGGAGCGCAGAAATGCGCCGAAAATCAGTGAACAGTGGGAAAGCCAATGCTACCAGTTCCGAACATAACATTACCTAACCTAACTGAACGCAACCTATCTCAACCTAACGTGCCCAGACAGCTATTGCTGGGTTCCCCAGTGCCAAGTAGAAAATATTACAGCACAGTAGATCGCAGAAACCCACAGAACAGCAGTGTGCGGCGCAAAAACGTAGCAATCCTGTCCTAAACTGACCTAACGTAACGTAACCATACGTAGCATAACTGAGCCTAACGTGCCGGGACCACTACTGCTGGCCTCCCAGGGCCAAGTAGAATATAGTATAGCACGGTGGAGCGCAGAAATACGCCGAATAACGGTGTCCAGCGGGAAAGCCTATGCTATCTTAGACGAACGTAACACAACCCAACAAAGCCAAACGTAACCGCTTTCTACCTCGCGTGCCGAGACCGCCACAGCTGGCCTTGCCAGAGCCAAACAGAGAGTATTACAGCACAGTAGATGGCACAAATCCACCGCATTGCAGCGTATAGCACAAAAGTCGAAGATATCCTGACATAAACTGAC
>NW_016971370.1:0-1019 GCF_001483705.2 Eufriesea mexicana
TCAGGCCAAGTAAAGTCAGGTCAAGTCAGGTCAGGTCAAGACAGGTCAGGTCAGGTGAGGTTATGTTAGGACAGGTCAGGTCAAGTCTGTCAGTTCATGCCAGGTCAGTGCAGGTAAGGCCAGGCCTGGCAATGTCAGGCCACGTCAGGCCAGGCCAGGCCAGGCAATGTCAGGCCAGGTCAGTCCAGGTCGGGTCAAGTCAGGTCGGGTCAGGTCATGTCAGGTCAGGCACAACCTGGCAACGTCAGGCCACGTCAGGTCAGGTCAGGTCAGGTAATGTTAGGTCGGGTCAGGTCAGGACAGGCCATGTCTGGCCAGTCCAGATCAGGTTAGGTCATTTCACGTCAGGTCAGGTCAGTCCAGGCCAGGCCAGGTAAGGTCACGGCAGGTAAGGTCAGTTCAAGTCAGGGCAGGCTATGTCATTCCAGGTTGGACAGGTTAGGTCAGGTCAGGTCAGGTGAAGTCAGGTCAAGTCAGGTCAGGAGAGGTCAGTTAGTTCATGTCAGGTCAGGGCAGGTCTGGTCCGGTCTGCCCTTCTCAGGTCAGGTCAGGTCTTGTCAGGTCTGGCCATGGCGGGTCAGGGCAGTTCGGGTCAGGTCGGATCAGGTCAGACCAGGCCAGGTCAGGCCAGGCCAGGTCAGGCCAGACCAGGTCAGGCCAGGCCAGGTCAAGTCAGGTCAGGCCAGGCCAGGAAAGGTAAGGTCAGTACAAGTTACGGCAGGCTACGACATTCCATGTGGTGCCAGGTGAGGTCACTTGAGCTCAGGTGAGGTCAGCTGAGGTGAGGTCAGGTCAGGTCATGACTGGTCAGTTCCGGTCACGTCATGTCAGGTCAGGCCATTCCTGTTCGGGTCAGGTGATGTCAAGTCAGGTCGGGGCATGTCAGGACAGGTCAGACCAGTTCAGCTAACGTCAAGTCTGGTCAGGTCAGGTCAGGTTAGGTTATGTTATGTTATGTTAGGTTAGGTTAGACTATAATAAGTTAGGTTAGGTTACGTGAGTTTAGGTTAGGTTTGATT
>NW_016971371.1:0-355 GCF_001483705.2 Eufriesea mexicana
AGGATGTACGGATGCATGTATGTATGGATGGGTGTATGGATCGATGGATGTATGGATGGGTGCAAGTACGGATGTATGTATGTATGGATGTATTGATGGATGGATGTATCGGATGATAGACGTACGAATGGAAGGATTTATGGATGTATGGCTGTGTGGATGTATGGATGTATGGATGGATGGATTTATGGATGTGTGGATCTATGAATGTGTGGATGGATTGATGTATGTGTGGATAGATGTATGGATCGATGGATGTATGAATGGGTGCTAGAATGGATGGATGGATGTATGGTACGATGGATGTGTGGATGGGTGGATGTATGGATGGATGGATGTATGGTAAGATGGATGT
>NW_016971371.1:447-745 GCF_001483705.2 Eufriesea mexicana
ATGTATGGATGTATATATGTATGGATGGATGGATGTATGGTTGGATGGATTTATGGATGGGGAATGGGTGGATGTATGTATGGATGTATGCGTGGATGCATGTATGGATGCATTTTCGGATGTAACTATGGGTGTATGTATGTATGAGTGTATGGGGGTATGCATGGATGTATGGACGTATGTATGGTTGTACGCATGGATGGATGAGTGCATGGATGGCTGTATTTGTGAATGTATGGGTGTGTGGACGTATATATGTAAGAATATATGGATGTAAGGTGGCATGGATGTATGTATG
>NW_016971372.1:0-946 GCF_001483705.2 Eufriesea mexicana
TTGCTGTGAATAGCACAAAGGCCGTATACATCTTAGCATAACCAAACCTAACCTAACCGAACGAAACGTAACGCAAACTAAAGCGCCCAGACCTCAACTGCGCGCCTCCACAGGGTCGGGTAGAGTATAGGAGAGCAATGTAGAGAGCAGAAATCCCATGTAGCAGTGTATGTTACAAAAGTCGAAGATATCGTAACCTAGCCCGGCCTAACCATACCTGGTCTAACCTAAACAGACCAAACGTAGAAAAACAGGACATAACGTGCAGAGATGAATACTGCTGGTATCACCAGAGCCAAGCAGAATACAGTAGAGCACAGTAAGTCACAGAAAGCCACAGAATAACGGTGAATAGCACGAAAGTCAGAACTATCCTAACCGAACTTAGTCGAACTTATCCCAACTATACATAATCTAACTCAAAGCAACCTGCCACGACCACTATTGCTCTCCTCGCCAGGGTCGGGCAGGGTATTGTAGAGTAACGTATATCGCAGAAATACACAGAATAGCTGTGTGTAGCACAAAAGTCGAGGATATCCTAATCTAACGTTGCACAACCTAACCCACCCGAACGTTGCATAACTCAATATAACGTGCCGAGACCGCTATTGATGGCCTTCGTAGAGCCAAGCGGAGCATATTAGAGCACATTAGGGCGCAGAAATCCACCGAATGGCAATGTGTAGCAGACAGGACAAAAAGCGTATCCAGACACAGCCAAACGTGACATAACACAGCGTAACGTAACTCAACATAACATTACGAGACCACTACTGCTGGCCACGACAGAGACACGCAGAATGTGCTAGAATACATTAGAGCGCAGAAATCCACCGCACTACAGTGAATGGCACAACGGCCGTAGATAACCTAACATAACCTGACATAATCTAACCAAACCAGACACAGCATAACCCAACATGACTTGCCGCGACCACTGCAC
>NW_016971373.1:0-573 GCF_001483705.2 Eufriesea mexicana
TCTGCTGTACCCTGCTCGACTACCACGATGCGAGCAACGGTGGCCGCGGCACGTAAGGCTGAGTTAGGTTACGTTTGGTTAGGTCCGGTTCGGCTAGGTTTGATAAGTTTAGCTTTGAATCTAATGCTATACGCAGCTTTGCGGTGAATCCCTGCCAGCCACTGTGCTCTACCCTAATCTGCTTGGCCCTGGAGAGACCAAGAATTGTGGTCGCGGCACGTTACGTTGAATATTGTTGCGATAGGTTAGGTTATGATAGTATTGGTTACGTTTGTATATCTTCGTCTTTTCTGTTGTACACTGCGTTCCTATGGATTTCTGATCCTTACTCTCTTCGATCATGTTCTGATTGGCTCTGTGGAGGGCAAGGCAGCATTGAGTGGTGGCATCAAGTTAGGTTCAGCTAGGCTACGACAGGCTAGGCTATGATTGTCTGTGTAAGGATTGTATATTTTTGACTTTCCTGCTGTACACTGCGATCCTGTGGATTTCTGCGCCATACTCTCCTCAAATATGTTCTGCTTGCCTCCGTGGACGCCAGGAATAATGCTCGCGGCACGTGAGGTTGAGTTA
>NW_016971374.1:0-2055 GCF_001483705.2 Eufriesea mexicana
AGCACATACTGCTTGTCTCTGGCAAAGCCTTTAATAGTGGTTTCGGCACGTTGGGTTGACTTACGCTATGTTTTGCTACGTTTTGTTCGCTTGTGTGATGTTTACTTATATTACACTTTCGTGGTGTGCACGGCGATTCCGTGGATTTCTACGCTCTACACTGCTCTACAGTACTCTGCTATTCTCTGGAGCGGCCAGTAGTTGTGGTTTCGGCACGTTAGTTTGACATGGGCTACGATTGGTTAGGTTAGTTATGGTTATGTTAGGATTGATTTGACTTTAGTGGTGTAGACTGCTGCTAGGTGGACATCTGCGCTCTGCTGTGCTCTAGTATGTCCTGCTTGGCTCTGGGGTGGCTAGCAATGATGGTCCCGGCATGTTAGGTTGAGTTAAGCAACGTTCGGTTGTGTTACGTATGGTTATGTTAGGATAGTGTACTATTTTGCTATACAATACGATTCTATGGATTTGTGCGCTTTACTCTTCACTAATAAGTTCTACCTGCCTCTGGGGAGATCAGTAAAGGTGGTGTCGGCATGTCAGAAAGAGTTAGGTTGCGTTTGGTTACGTCCCGTTTGGTCAGGGTAGGATAGGACAGCTTCGGCTTTTGCTATGTACACTACTATACGGTCGATTTCTGAGCTATACTGTGCACCAATGCGTTCTGCCACGCCCTGTGGTAGCCAGGAATAGTGGTGACGGCACGTTTGGTTAAGTTAGGTTACGCTTGGTTCGGTTAGGGTAGGTTAAGTTTGGTTAGATTGGCTGTGACGGTTGTGCTATACTCAGATTTTCTATGGATTTCTGCCCTCTAATGTCATATAATATGTTCTGCTTGGCTCTGGGGAGAGCAGCAATAGTCTCCAGGCACCTGAGTTTGAGTTGTGTTACGTTTTGCTAGGTTAGGTTGGGTCTGGTTAGGATAGGGTATCTGCGACTTCTGTGCTGTACAATGCTATTTGGTGGCCTTCTGCGCTCAACAGTGCTCTATTATGTTCTTCTTGGCACCGGGGATAGCGGCAATAGCTTTCACGGCACGTTAGGTTGTGTTAGCTTACGCTTGGTTAGGTTATGTTAGTCTGGGCTTATTGCGATTCACCGTCGCGTCCCTCGCTGGATGGCGACCATGGTCGTGCGCGGTTATGGCACGATTTCCTACGAGGCGTCGGTCGTCGTTGCGGATGTTCCGCCGTTCGGTCTGCTACCGTGAAGGGAGGGGGGCTGTATATACCGACACCTCCACCGGGGCGGCGACGGTTCACCTGAAGAATGGGCCGTTTCGTTGAGGCGTATGATTCGAAGGCCCTTGATGACCGCCTGCCGAGCCCGGATGAGGAAGCAGAGCAGCCGTCGGCACCAGCAGATAGGGCATGTGCTCCCCTTTCTGGATGAATGTGCGCGCAGCTGCAGCCAGCACAACTTCCGCCTGATGGAGGTGCTACCCGGGCACGGGTGCTTCTGGGAGTACCAGTGTCGTACCCTGCAGGAACGTCAGACGCGGTGTCATCACAGCGGGGAGCGAGGGAAACGGCGCAGAACACGTTATAGGTGTGTCCGGCATGGCCTAGCGAGCACCGGGACCTGTGTCGCGTGGTTGGTCCTTACCTTTCTCTTCCCGTTGTCGTGGCGCAGATGACGGAGAGCTTAGGTGCATGGCGTGCTGTGTCCTCCTCCTTCGAGGCTGTTATGTTAAAGAAGGAGGCCGCAGAGAGATCCCGCGAGCGGATGGCGGGCTCCTCGCGCGTAGGGCTGCGGAGGCTGCGAGCGCGGCGCCGTTTGGCGAATCACGCTCAGCCGGATGGGTTAACGCGTTAGCCCTCTGCCTTCGCGAGCGGCTCTATACCTGCCGCTAGGGGGACCGCTTCTCTCTCCCTCTGTATCCTAGGTTAGGGAGGTCACGGGCAGGCGCTTGCGGGCCCGTCTGTTCGAGAGACCGTGGTCTCCTCGCGCGGCGCCACGTGGTGGTTGCGCGGTGCCCGCAAGTTGTGCGTGTTCTGCGGTGTGGTGGTATGCGTTGTGTGTGCCTGTGAACGACCCGTCTCGCGCGCATAGGCA
>NW_016971375.1:0-400 GCF_001483705.2 Eufriesea mexicana
TGTAACATTGCAATGGCCATAGCACGCCAATCGGATGTGTCTTCCTTCTTTATAAAAGAAATGTAGCTCACCACGATATTATTCGAATATGTCATTAAAGTTGTATTTTTCGGACAGATTCTATAGCATTGCAATGGCTATAGGACGACAATAGAATCTTTCCTCCTTATTTAAGCAAGAAAGCTCGCCCACCACGATGTTAGTCGAAAACGTCAATAAAATTTAATTTTCCTGCCATATTCCATACCTTTGCTATGGCTATAGCACGCCAATAGAATATTTCGTCCATATTTATTCAAGAAAGTTAGGTGACCACGATGTTATTCGAAAATAACTTTAAAATTGAATTTTCCAGCCAGATTCTGTAGCATCGAAATGACTATAGCGCGCCAGTAAAGTC
>NW_016971376.1:0-675 GCF_001483705.2 Eufriesea mexicana
CGCGCAATATTAATTTGGCGCGTGATAAGCGTTCTAGGACATCGAAGGGATTCGATACAATAGCACGCTACAAAATTTGTTCAATTTACATTCCGTCTTTTAATCCAGATTGTGACTGCCATTAGTTCCTCGACATATCCACAACATGGCTTCTACTTCGAGTTCGTTGACAGAGGTCCTTGCTTAGATTTGTGCAGACTACAAATGTTTTGTAGGCCTTAAATTTATCCATCGTGATCAAAACATCGTATTTAAATACTGTCGAACCAATCGTTACTGTAATCAGATGGTGTATCATCGTACATGAGACAAATATATCCTGCTTCACCACGTAGTATAATACGACGTAGATCATTCCATAAACGTGTACGCAAAAATCGAAAATAAATGGAATTGACTGGTAAGACGATCTAGTAAATAAAAAGGTCCAATGATATTATTTCTTACAATACCTAGCGAAACATTGACAGAAAAACGACCCTGGTTAAAATGCTTTATTACAGCGTGAGGAATTCGCGAAAACTTCAAATTCTGGCATTTTCGCCATTGGGTAATTCGTGATTCGAAAAACGTTCCCATCGGTAAACGGAATATTGAAAAATTTCGATTCTATTGCAATTTGTCAAGGATTCAAAGACAATGATTTCTTCTATGAACATTATCGTCGTTTCGGGG
>NW_016971377.1:0-671 GCF_001483705.2 Eufriesea mexicana
AGCTTTGACTTTCGTGGTATACAGTGTTATGCGTTGGATTTCTGCGCCCTTCTGTGCTCTAGTGTACTCTGATCGAATCTGCTCTGCTCTGGGGAGGCCAGCAATGGTGGTTACGGCAAACAAGCTTGACTTATGTTGCACATGGCTTGTCTATGTTCGGATATGTTTGGTCAGTGTAGCTTTGACCTTTGTGCTGTACACCGCTTTCCGGTCGATACCTGTGCACTGAGTTGCTCTACTGGCATCTGCTTGTCCCAGTGGAGGCCAGCAATAGCTGCCGCGGCAGGTTTGGTTGAGTTATGGTACGTTTGGGTAGGTTAGGTTTGGTTAAGTTTCGTTTGGGTGGCTTCGACTTTTGTGGTGTACCCTTATATTCCGTGGACTTCTGCTCTCTGCTGCGCTCTAGTATATTCTGCTTGGCTATGCGCATGCCAGCGGTATTGTTCTCGGCACGTTAGTCTGGGAATTGCGTTAGGTTATGTTACGTCTGGTTATGTTAGGACTGGATTGCTTTGGTTATTGTGCCCTACAGAGCAATTTGATGGATTCCAGCACACTACGTTGCTACACTATACCCTGCTAGACTCACGGGAGGGCAGCAGTAGTGGTTACCGGACGTTAGGTTGAGATATATTACGTTTGGATAGGTTAGGTTAGGATGCGTTAGGTGA
>NW_016971378.1:0-2650 GCF_001483705.2 Eufriesea mexicana
TTTCAGCTTGCCTCTGGTAAGGCCTGCAATAGTGGTCGCGGCACGTTAGGCTGAGTTACGTTACGTTTGGTTAGGTTAGGACAGGATTACTAGGACTTTAGTACTATAGTCTTCTATTAGGTGGGTTTCTGCGTCCTACAGTGCTCTAATATTTTCAGCGGCACGTTCTGTTGGGTTACGCAGCGATCGGTTAGGTTAGGTTAGGTCAGGTTAGGTCCAGATGTCATCGAATTTTATCCTATTCACAGCAATGCGATGGATTTCTGCGCACTACTCTGCTCTGGTACACTCTGCTCATCTCTGTGGAGGCCAGCAGTAGTGGTGTCGTCAGGTTGGGTTGAATAAGGTCACGTCTGGATATGTTACGTTTGGATAGGTCAGAATAGGCTACTTTGACTTTTGTGCCTTACACTGCTATTCCCTGGGTTTCTGCGATATACTGCGCTCTACTGCAATCTGGTCCAGGTGAGGCCAGGAATATTGTCGCTGCACGGTATGTTGAGGTACAGTACGTTTGGATTGGTTAGCTTTGGTTAGGTTATGTCAGGGTATGTTTGACTTTTGTGCTATGCATAGCAAAGCAATGAACTTCTGCGCTCTGCTGTGCTCTAGTGTATTCTGCTTGGCTCCTGGGAGGCCAGCAAAAGATGGTTTGGCACGTTAGGTTGTGTTATGCTACGTTTGGGCATGCCACATCTGGTGATGTTATGATTGGATACTGTAGACTTTTGTACTATACACAGCCATCCGCGGATTCCTGCGCTCTACTGCATTCTAGCACATTCTCCGTGGCTTTGGCGAGGCCAGCAGTAGTGGTCCATTCAGGTTAGGTAGAGTTTGGCTACGATTGCTTATGTTAAATTTGGTTAAGTTAGGATAGAGTAACTTGGACTTTGTGCCATACGCTGATATTCGGTGGACTTCTGCGCTCTACTGCGCACTAGTATGATCGATTTGGCTCTGTGGCGACCAGTAATAGCAGTCCCGGCAAGTCAGTTTGTGTCATGTTACGTTCCGTTTGGTTAGGTTATGTGAATCACGGTCAAGTTAGCTTGGACTTTCGTGCTATACACTACTTTCCGAAGCATTACTGCGCTGTACGCTGCTCTACTGTATTACGCTTAGCCATGGGAATTCCAGGATTATTAGTCCCGGCACGGTAGGATGAGCTAGGTTATCTTTGGCTAGTTTTTGTTGGGTGAAGTTTGGCAAGGACAGCTTCGCCTTTCGTGCTATGCACCTTTGTTCGTTCGATTTCTGCGCTCGACTGCGCTGTACTATATTCTGCTTGGCCCCTGGGAGGCCACCAATGGTGGAGGCGGCACATAACGTTGAGGTAGGCTACATTCGGTTTCGTTATGTTAGTTTGGGTTAGTTTTGGGTAGATATGACTTTTGTGCTATACACTGCGGTTCTACGTATTTCGGCGCTCTGCTGTCCTCTAGTAAGACCTGCTCGATTCTGGGTAGGCCAGCAACTGTGGTCGGGGTCCGTTAAGCTGGGTTATGTTACGTTTGTTTATGCTAAGATTGGTCATATTGGGATAGGATGGCCTTGATTTTTGTGCCATGCCCTGGTATTGGGGGTACTTCTGCGCTCAAGTGTGCTCTAGTATAATCTGCTTGGCTCCGAGGTGGCCAGCAATAGTGGTCTCGGCACGTTAGGATAGGTAAAGTTACGTTTCGTTAGGTGAGGATGGAAATGCACGGTTAGGATTTCTTTGACTTTTACGTTATAGACCGCTATTCGTTGGATTCCTTAGCTCTACATTGTCCTAAGATACTCTGCGCGGCTGTGTGGAGACGAGCAACAGTGGCCGTGGCTCGTCAGATTGGTGTAGGGTAGGTTTGGTTAGGATGGGTAAGGCTAAGTTTGTCTATTATAGATTTGACCTTCGTACTATACACTGCTTTTCGGTAGATTTCTGTGATCTACTGTGCTCTAGTACATTCTACTTGTCTTTGTGGAGGACAGCAATAGTTGTCTCTTCACGTTAGCTTGAGCTATGTTACGTTTGGTTATGCTGCGTTTGGATGGGTTGGGATAGAACGCTTTGACTTTTGTGCTATACACTGCTATGCTGTCAATTTCTGGGATATAATGTGCTCTAATATTCTGTGCTTGGCTCTGGCATAGCCAGTAATAGTGCTGTCGGCACGTTAGGTTGTGTTAGGTTACGTTTGGTTAGGTTAGGTTAGGCCAAGTTAGGTCTCGGTATGTCTGACTTTTGTGCTTTGCTCTGCAATGCGTTATATTTCTGCGCTCCGCTGTGCTCTAGTGTTTTCTGCTTGGCTCTGTGGAGGCCAGCAATTGTGCTCTCGGCACGTTAGGTTGAGCTATGCTACGTTCGGCTATGTTACGTATGGGAGGTTGGGATAGGATAGATTATACTTTGCGCTATACACACCTATCCGCGGATTCCTGCGCTCTACCTTGCTCCAATATTTTCTGCTTGGTCCTACGGAGGCCAGCAACAGTGGTCGGGGCACGTTATTTACTATTAGGTTATGTTTGGTTGTGTCAGGTTGGCCTAAGGTTTGTTAGCATAGCTTTGGCTTTCTTGCTATAAAATGATAATCGGTAGATATCTGTGATCTACTGCGCTCTACGGTATTCTGCTTGGCTCTGTGGATACCTGCAACAGTGGTAT
>NW_016971379.1:0-255 GCF_001483705.2 Eufriesea mexicana
GTTATAGATTTTGCATAGACCAATTCTCTGCCAAGTAGATGGCTGTACTTGCATTGGTTGAAGTCGTTAGGCGGCCTATTCTCCAAGATATAACAGGTTATAGATTTTGAATAGACCTATTCCCAGGCAAGTAGATTGCTGTACTTTCCATTGGATTGAAGGCGTTAAGCTATCTATTCTCCATGCTATAAGAGGTTATAGATATTGAATAGACCTATTTTCTGGCAAGTAGATGTCTGTACTTGCCATTGTATT
>NW_016971380.1:0-909 GCF_001483705.2 Eufriesea mexicana
TATATTATAATAATGGCAAAGTTAACCTAGGTTGAATGTAATAAAAACGTTTAATAAAATAAATATCTGAACCTTTACTCCTCTGGTGCAAATAGTAGGAGACGAGGGAAACCAAATGGAATAGGCTTTCATTGAATCAATTAGTAACACGTTTAATAAAAACAGAAGATAATAAAACTTCTCTGGATTGGGTTTGAGTATTTTTATCTCAGTTAGCAAACAATTTCATTAAAAATACCTTATTGAATAAGAAGCTGCAGATGTAGGAAACGTAAGGAAGAGAATATAATATTAATTTTCAAAATAAAACTCTGATACACCTTCTGCAATTGCAATTATGCCTTAGCGTGGTATTTGTTAAGATAATTAATTTTGATCCAATTGAAAGGATTCTGAAGTTAGTGAAAAATGAATCCTGTTCCAAAAAGGAACGGTGAATTTTTACAACACATCCTACATGCTAGTAACGTTATGTTTCGAAACTCTTCTTATCATATAACCTAATTATATACTCCGGTAATTAAAAACGGCTCTGGTACTTATTGGCGGATTTAATTAAAACCCTATACAAAAAATCCATTTTTTTCGCTGGAGAAGTTGTCCGCGTTTTTAATTTTCACATATAAACTTTAAACCTGCGCCCTAAACCCTATTATCCTTAACAGTTGTCGCTAAAACTTTTTATTAGTTCTATGCATTATATGTCAGAATAATTTTGATCAGAGGAATAAGTTATTATGTATTCGATGGTATAATTAAATTGGAGCACAAACATACATAATATTTAATAATAATACAATTTTTCTTAGAACTTCCTATACTTCATCGTTACGTATATGAATTTGAGGTACGAAAAAAAATATATTATGACCCAGGAATGTCATGCATATTAGTATTCCTGATAATACA
>NW_016971381.1:0-256 GCF_001483705.2 Eufriesea mexicana
GCTCTCCGCACGTTAGGCTGAGTTCGGTTACATTTGGTTTCGTTAAGTTTCGTTAGGTTAGGACAGTGCAGCTGTGAGTTTTGTACCGTACACCGCAATTCGGTGGTTTACAGTGCCCTATTGTGCTCTAATATCTTCTGCTTGGTTCCGGTGAAGCCCGTCATAGTAGCCTCAGCACGTTAGGTTGCGTTACGTAACGTCCTGTTCGGTCAAATTTGTTTGGGCTAGGTTCGCATAGCATTGACTTTTTTGCTAT
>NW_016971382.1:0-266 GCF_001483705.2 Eufriesea mexicana
AGCAGTGTTTATCAGAAAAGTCGATGCTACCCAAGCCTAACCCAAACCAACAGAACATAAGCACACATAGTCTGACCCATCCCAACGTGCCGAGACGGCAGCCGCTTCCTCCCTAGAGCCAAGCTGGACGTACCAGGGCACAGTAGAGGGCAAAGATCCGCCGAACAGCGCAGTACAGCGCAAAAGATATCTCTAACATGACTAAACAAAGCGTAACCCACCCTAACCGAACATAACCTGAATCAACATAACGAGCGGAGGCCACT
>NW_016971383.1:0-1524 GCF_001483705.2 Eufriesea mexicana
TCCTCCTTATTTATGAAAGAAAGATAGCTCACCATGATATTAGTCGAAAATGTCAGTAATATTGAATTTTCCAGGAAGATTTTATGGCATTTCTATGCGTATAGCACGCCAACAGAGTCCTTCCTCCTTATTAATGCAAAAAAGGTAGCTCAAAAGATATTAGTCGAAAATGTCAATGAAATTTAATTTTCCAACCAGATTCTATCGCATAGCAATGGCAATAGCACGAGGCTATAGCACTCAAAAAGCATCACTCCTCCTTACTTAAGCCAGGAAGTTAGCTCACCACGTTACAAGTCGAAAATGTCAACAAAACTGTATTTTCCAGCCACAATCTATATAATTGCGATGGCTATACCACTCAAAAAGCATCACTCCTCCTTACTTAAGCCAGGAAGTTAGCTCACCGCGGCATTAGTCGAAAATGTCAACAAAATTGTACTTTCCAGCCAGATTCTATGGCATTGCGACGGCTATAGCACGCCAATTGAATCTTTCCTCCTTATTTATGCAATAAAGTTAGCTCACCACGATATTAGTCGAAAATGACAATAAAATTGAATTTTCCAGGAAGATTCAATAGCGTTGCAATGGTAATAGCGCGCCAATAGAATCTTTCCTCCTTATTTATGCAAGAAAGTTAGCCCACAACGATATTAATCGAAAATGTCAATAAAATTGAATTTTCCAGGCATATTCCATAGCATTGCGACAGCTGTAGCACGCCAATTGAATACTTCCTCCTTATTTATGCAAGAAAGTTAGCTCACCACAATATTAGTCGGAAATGTCAATAAAATTGAATTTTCCAGGAAGATTCTACAGCATTGCAATGGATACAGCACGCCAAAAGTACCTTTCCTCCTTACCTATGCAAGGAAGATAGCTCACCACGGTATTAGTCGAAAATGTCAATAAAATTGAATTTTCCAGGCAGATTGTATGGCATTGCGACGGCTATAGCACGCCAATTGAATCCTTCCTGCTTATTTATGAAAGAAAGATAGCTCACCGCGGTATTAGTCGAAAATGTCAACAAATTTGAACTTTCCAGCCTGATTGTATAGCATTGCGACGGCTATTGCACGCCAATTATACCTTTCCTCCTTATTTATGAAATGAAGTTAGCTCACCACGGTATTAGTCGAAAATGTCATGAAAATTGAATTTTCCTGGAAGATTCTATAGCACAGCAATGGCAAAAGCACGCCAATAGTATCCTTCCTCCTTACCTATGCAAGGAAGTTAGCTCACCACGATAGCAGTCGAAAATGTCAGTAAAATTGAATTTTCCAGCAAGATTCTGTTGCGTTGCGATGACTATAGCACGCCAACAGTACCTTTTCTCCTTATTTATGCAAGAAAGCTAGCTCACAACGATATTAGACGAAAATGTCAATAAAATTGAAATTTCCATCCAGATTCTATAGCGTTACGACGGCTATAGCACGCCAATTGAACCCTTCCTCCTTATTTATGAAAGAAAGATAGCTTACCATGATATTAGTCGAAAATGTCAGTAAA
>NW_016971384.1:0-713 GCF_001483705.2 Eufriesea mexicana
CCTCCTTATTTATGCAATAAAGTAAGCTCACCACGATATTAGTCGAAAATGTCAATAAAATTGTGTTTTCCTACCAGATTCTACAGCATTGCAATGCCTATAGCACGCCAACGGAGTACTTCCTCCTTATTTATGCAAGCAAGTTAACTCATCACAATATTAGTCGAAAATGTCTATAAAATTGAACTTTCCAGCCAGATTCTGTAGCATTGCGACGGCTATAGCACGTGAATTGATACGTTCCTCCTTATATATGCTAGAAAGTTAGCTTACCACGATGTTAGTCGAACATGTCAGTAAATTTGAAGTTTCCACACACATTCTATATCAAAGCAATGCCTATAGCACCCCAACTGTATCCATCCTCCTTATTTATGCTAGAGAGTTAGCTCACCACAATATTATTCGGATATGTCAATAAAATTGAATTTTCCAGCTGGATGCTATAGCAATGCAATAGCTATAGCACGCCAGTAGAATCTACCCGCCTTATTTATGCAATAAAGTAAGCTCACCACAATATTAGCCGAAAATGTCAGTAAAATTGAATGTTCCAGGAAGATTCTGTTGCATTGCGACGGCTATAGCAAGTGGATTGTGTCTTTGCTCCTTATTTCTGCATGAAAGATAGCTCACCATGATGTTAGCCAGAAATGTCGATAAAATTGAGTTTTTCAGCCACATTCTAAAACATTGCAATGGCTGCAGCACGC
>NW_016971385.1:0-1006 GCF_001483705.2 Eufriesea mexicana
TAATCCAGCGGCCAGAATGCTCTCTTGTTGGATGTACCATCTATCGTACTGGGAGTTGTAAATGTCTCCGTCCATAACCGGTGCATGCATTGATTATACATTAACCACCGTGGAATTTACATCATCAGTTAACTAATCAGTCCAAAGGCTGTACAACTGTGTTGATGGCTGTACTCAGTGCTGTTATGACAACAGTTAATATCTCGAGCTACAACTGATCCGTCCTTTGTCGTTCTGGAATTGCTTCAGAATATAAGTCATCACTGGAAAGGTTAATCCGACGTCTACAGCGCACTTTTGATGGATGTGAAATGTACCGCACTGCAATTTGTAGATTTCTCTAGTCATGACGGTAATATATTCTAATAATTACGGAATTGAAATTAAATTTATATTGTCAGTGAAATAATTAGTCGTACGGTAAACGTATTGTGACGATGGCGGGTCTCAGTACCGTTACGTCTATTGTTAACATGTCGAGCTATAACTGATCCGTATTCTACCTTTCTAGAATTGCTGTAGAATCCAAATCGTCATTGAACATGTTAATTCAACGGCAACAATGCTCTTTTAATGGTTGTGCCATGTTGCGTACTGCCACTTGTAAATATCTGTAGTCATAACCATACTATAGATTGATTATTCCAAAATTGCTGTTAAATCTGAGATATGTGTAAACAAATTAGTTCAACGGCGAATGTACTGTAGTGATGGCTGTACTCAGTACTGCTTCGAAAAGCGTTAATGTCTCGTGCAATAAGCGGTCTGATGACTTGAATTACAGTAGTACTTTAATTGCCACTGAACAGATTAATGCAACGGCAACAGTGCTCTATTGGTGGACGTACAAACCACGGTACTGTGAGCCGTTCATATCTATAGGCATAAATGATTTATACATTAGTTACTCCAGAACAACTATGGAATTCAAATTATGACTGGTCAGATCAATCTAATGGCTACACTACTCTGACGGTGGTTGCACAGGGTACCGTACTGGGATATG
>NW_016971386.1:0-687 GCF_001483705.2 Eufriesea mexicana
ATGGCAAGTACAGCCATCTACTTGGCAGAGAATAGGTCTATTCAAAATTTATAACCTGCTATATCTTGGTGAGTAGATCGCCTAACGACTTCAATCTAATGGCAAGTACAGCCAACTTCTTGCCAGGGAATAAGTCTATTCAAAATCTATAGTCTGTTATGGCTTGGTGAATAGATCGCCAAACGCCTTCAATCCAATGGCAAGTACTGCCATCTACTTGCCTGACAATACGTCTATTCGAAGTCTATAATCTGTTATAGCTTGGAGAATAGGTCGCCCAACGCCTTCAACCCAATGGAAAGTACGGCCATATGCTTGCCAGAGAATAGGTTTTCAAAATCTATAACCAGTTATAGCTTGGTGAATAGATCGCCAAACACCTACAATCCAATGGCAAGCACAGCCTACTACTTGCCATAGTATAGGCCTATTCATAATATATAATCTGTTGTAGCTTGGTGAATACGTCGCCTAACGCCTTCAACCAATGGCAAGCACAGCCATCTACTTGCCAGAGAATAGTTCTATTCAAAATCTATAAGCTGTTACAGCTTGGTGAATAGATCACCTGACGCCTTCAATCCAATGGCAAGTACAGCAATCTACTTGCCAGAGAATTGGTCAATTCAAAATCTATAACATGTTATAGCTTGGTGAACAGATCGCCTAACGCCTTCAATCCAATGG
>NW_016971387.1:0-617 GCF_001483705.2 Eufriesea mexicana
GCCAGAGAATATGTCTATTCAAAATATATAACCTGTTATAGCTTGGTGAATAGATCGCATAATTCCTTCAATCCAATGGCAAGTACATCCTTCTATTTGCCAGAGAATAAATCTATTCAAAACATATAATCTGTTATAGCTTGGTGAATAGATCGCATAATTCCTTCAATCCAATGGCAAGTACATCCTTCTATTTGCCAGAGAATAAATCTATTCAAAACATATAATCTGTTATAGCTTGGTGAATAGATCGCATAATTCCTTCAATCCAATGGCAAGTACATCCTTCTATTTGCCAGAGAATAAATCTATTCAAAACATATAATCTGTTATAGCTTGGTGAATAGATCGCATAATTCCTTCAATCCAATGGCAAGTACATCCTTCTATTTGCCAGAGAATAAATCTATTCAAAACATATAATCTGTTATAGCTTGGTGAATAGATCGCATATCGCCTCCAATCCAATGGCAATTACAGCTATCTACTTGCCAGTGGATATGTCAATGCATAATCTATAACATGTTATAGCTTGGTGAATTGATCGCCTAACTCCTACAATCCAATGGCAAGTACAGCCATTTAATTTCCAGAGAATTGGTCAATTCAAAATCTAT
>NW_016971388.1:0-278 GCF_001483705.2 Eufriesea mexicana
GTTGTTATGTTAGTTTGTGTTAGGTTTGGCTACGTTTCGTTGAGAAGGATTTGGCTTTTGTGCAATACGCTGCTCTTCTGTCGACTTTGCGTCCTGCATTGCTCTGCTATACGCTGCTAGTCTCTCGTGAGGCCAGCGAAAGTGGTCGTAACCCACAGGATGCGTTACGTTACGTCTGGTTATGTGACGCTTAGTCAGGCTATGGCAGGATATATTCGATTTTTGCGTTGTACAATGCCATTCGGTGAATATGTTCGCTCTACTCTGCTCTAATACGC
>NW_016971389.1:0-3497 GCF_001483705.2 Eufriesea mexicana
CATAAAACCATCCATCCATACATACATACATATATACATCCATATATCCATTCATACGTACATCCACAGAAGCATCCACACATACATCCATAAATCCTAACACTCATGCATCCATACACCTGTACATCAATACATTCATCGATCCATATATCCTGCCAACTGCACATACACCCATCCATACATCCATCGATCCATACACCCACACATCCATACATCCAAACATCCATACACATATACATCCATACATCTATCCATCCATACATCCATTCAATCATTCATCCATTCACCCATACATCCATACATATATACATACGTACATCCACACATCCGTATCATCCATACATTCGTACATCCATACATACAGACATACATACATCCATACATACATACATCCATATATCCATCCATCCACACATCTATACATCCTCACATCCATAGATCCATAAATATTACCATCCGGACTGCCATCCATTCGATACTTCCATCCATCCATATATCCATACGTATATACATACATACACCCATCCATACATCCATACATATATACATCCATACATCCATTCATACGTACATCCGTCCATCCATACCTCAAACCGTCCATACACCCATCCATCCATAGGGACATCCTTCCATACATAAATCCGTTCATACAAACATACATCCATACATCCACCCATCCATACATCCACCCATCCATACATCCAACGATCCATACATACCATACAACAATACTTCCATCCACCCATCCATACATGCATGTATACATCAATACATATATCCATACATACACACATACACCCATATACACATCCATACAAACATACATTAATGCATCCATACATCTGTACATCCGTCCAACCATACATCCATACAATCATAAATACGTACATCCACAAAACCATCCATCCATAAAACTATCCATCCATACATACATACATATATTCATCCATATATCCATACATCCGTGCAAAAATCCACCCATACATACATCCATCCGAACATACATTCATCCATACAGCCATTAACCCATACATACATCCATCCATCCACCCATACACCCATCCATCCATTCATGCATCCGTTCACACAACCATCCATCCATGCATCCATACATCCATAAATCCTACCATCCATACCTCCAACCGCCGATGCATCCATTCATCCATACATCCATACATACATCCATACATACACCTTTAACTACGTCCACGCACACATTCATACATTCATGCATACATCCTTCCATACATCCATACAACCATCCATCCATCCATTTATCCCTTCATCCACACATCCATCCATCCAAACTTCCTTCCATCCACCCATCCATTCATCCACCCACACATCCATACGTCCATACATTCACGCACCCATACATCTGTCCACCCAAGCAAACATCCATCCATATATCCATCCATCCATACATAAATCCGTCCATAAATACATCCATCCAAACATCCATACATATATACATCCATACGTCCATACATCCGTATCATCCATACATTCGTACATCCGTACATACTTCCATACATCCATACGTACACCCATACACACATCCACACATACATCCAACCATACATCCACACATACGCCCATACACATAACCATACATAAATCCATATATATATCCATACATACATCCGTACATACATCCATACATCCATCCATACATGCATCCATAACATCGATCCCTACATCCATTCATACATACGTCCATCCACCAACCCATCCATCCATCTATACACCCATACATACATCAAGACATACATCCATACATACAATCATACATTCATTCATCCATACATCCATATATTCATCCTTAAATACATCCACACATACATCCATACATACATCCATAAAAACGACCATACTTTCGTCCATGCATACATCCGTACATACATCCATACATACATCCATGCATACATCCATACATACATCCACACAAACATCCATACATACATCCATAAATCCTTACACTCATGCATTCATACATCTGTACATCAATACATTCATACATCCATATATTCCGCCATCCACCCATACAGCCACCCATACATCCACCCATACATCCATCCATCCATACACCCACCCGTCCATACATCCATCGATCCACACATCCATACAACAATCCGTCCATCCATCCATTCATACATGCATACATACATCAATACATACATCCATACAAACAAATACATTCATCCATACATACATACATACACACATCCTTCCATACATCCATACATACATACATAGATGTATCCATACATACATCCGTACAAACATCCATACATCCTTACATTCATCCAAATATCCATCCATCCATCCATACATCCATACATACATCAAGAGACACATCCTTCCATCCATACATCCATACATATATACATCCATACATCCGCACATCCGTACATCCGTACATTCTTACAACAATACATACATTCATCCATACATCCATACATCCATACATTCATAAATACATGCATCCATGCATCCATGCATCCATTCATCCATCCAACCGTACATCCGTCCAACCATACATCCATACATTCATAAATACGTACATCCATAAATCCATCCATCCATACTCCAATCCATCCATACAACCAGCCATCCATACGTACATACATATATACATCGATATATCCATACCTCCATGCATAAATCCATCCATAAATACATCAATCCAAACATCCGTTCATCCATACAGCCATTCATCCATACATCGATAAATCCGTCCAACCATACAACCATCCACCCGTACATACATCTAAGCGTACAGCGATACATCCATACATACACCCATACACACATCCATACATACATCCATCCATACATCCACACATACACTCAAATACACATCCATACGTACATCCATATATATATATATCCATACATGCATCCGTTCATACATCCATACATGCATCCATACATGCATCCATACATACTCCCTTCCATCCATCCATGCATCCATTATTCCACCCACCCTTTCACCCGCTCTCCAGTTCATCCACCCATCCGTTCATCCACCGGCACATCCATACAGATATACACCTATCGTTCCATACATCCATCCATTCACTCATCCATCCATAAATGCATCCATCCATACATACGTCCACCCATACATCCATCCATCCATACATCCATGCATACAACTATACATGCATCCATACGTTCATCCATACAAACATCCAGCTATACATACATCCATATATCCACACATCCATGTATCCACAAATCCATCAATCCGTACTTCCATCCATCGATACAACCATCAATTCATAAATCCATACATACACAAATACACACATCCATCCATCCATACATCCATCCAACCATACATACCTCCATACATACATCCACACATACATCCATACATACATCCATACATCCATCCATCCAAACATCCATCCATTCATTCATCCATCCAACCATACATCCATAAATATATACATCCATACATGCATACATCCGTATCATCCATACATTCGAGC
>NW_016971390.1:0-987 GCF_001483705.2 Eufriesea mexicana
TGAGCTGACTTTCTTGCACAAATAAGGAAGAAATATCCTTCTGGCGTGCTACAGCCATTGCAAAGCTATAGAATCTGGCTGCAAAATTGAATTTTATTAACATTTTCGGCTAATACTGTGGTGACCTAACATTCTTGCATATAGAAGGAGGAAAGGCTCAACTGGCGTACTATAGTCACTGCAATCCTATAGAATCTGGCTGGAAATTTCAATTTCATTGACAATGTCGATTAATATCGTGGTGACCTAACTTTCTTGCATATAGAAGGAGGAAAGGTTCTACTGGCGTGCTATAGCCATTGCAATGCTAAAGAACCTGGCTGGAAAATTAAATTTGGATGACATTTTCTACTAATATCGTGGTGAGCTAACTTTCTTCCATAATTATGGAAGAAATATCCTGCTGGCGTGCTATAGGCATTGCAATGATATAGAATCTGTCTGGAAAATTAAATTCTATTTACATTTTCGGCTAATATTGTGGTTGCCTAACTTTCTTGGATATATAAGGAGAATAGAATCTCCTGTCGCGCTATAGTCATTGCGATGCTATAGAAACTGTCTGGAAAATTAAATTTCATTGACATTTTCGACTAATATCGTGGTGAGCTAACTTTCTTGCATAAATAAGGAAGAATTATCCTATCGGCGTGCTATAGCCATTGCAATGCTATAGAAACAGGCTGTAAAATTGAATTTTATTGACAATTTCGATTAATATCGTGGTGAGCTAACATTCTTGCATAAATAAGGAAGAAATCTCCATTTGGCGTGCTATAGCCATTTCAATGCTATAGAACCTGACTGGAAAATTCAATTTTATTGACAATTTCGACTAATATCGTGATGAGCTAACTTTCTTGCATAATTATGGAAGACATATCCTAATGGCGTAATGGCGTGGTACAATCATTGCAATGCTACAGAATCTGTCTGGAAAATAAAATTTGGTTGACATTTTCAACTAATATGGTGGTGAGCTAACTT
>NW_016971391.1:0-419 GCF_001483705.2 Eufriesea mexicana
TGGTCTTCTGCGCTCCGATGTGCTCTACTATATTATGCTTGGCTGTGGGGAGGCGAGCAATAGTGGTCGGACACGTTACTTTCAGTTGGGTTATGTTTGGTTAGGCTAGGTTGTGCTAAGTTTGGTCAGTATGGCACTGACCTTCAAGCTATACACTGTTATACGGTGGACTCCCGTGCTCTACTCTTCGCGACTATATTCCGCTTAGATCTGGGGATGCCTGCTGCAGTGGTCGCGGCAAGTTATGCTGAGCTATGTTGCTTTCGGTTAGGTCTGCTTGTGTCAGGTTAGGTCAGGATATTTGCGAGGTTTGCGCTATTCACTGCTTTTCAGTGTGCTTCGGAGCACTACTGTTCTCCAGTGCATTCTGCTTGTCTTTGTAGAGGACAGCAATGATGTTCTCGTCATGTCAGGTTGAG
>NW_016971392.1:0-1250 GCF_001483705.2 Eufriesea mexicana
CTGACTTTCGTACCATACCCTGTTACGTGGTGGGCTCCTGTGACCTACTGTACTCTATCATATACTGCTTGGCTTTGGGGAACACTGTGTCTGTGGTCACGGCACTTTTTGTTGAGTTATGCTACGTTCCGTTGGATTGGGCTACGGCAGGTTGTGTCAGTGTACCTTTGAATTTTGTGCTATTTACTCTAATGCTGTTGATTCATGCGCACTACTGTGCTCTACTGCATACTGCTTTTATCTGTGGCGGCCGGCAGTAGTGGTCTCGTCATTTTAGCTTGAGCTATGTTACGTTTGTATATGGTATGTCTGTCCATGTTAGGAGAGGCAACTCTGACTTTTGTGCTTTACACTGCTATTCGGTGGATTTCTGTGATCTACTGTACTCTACCGCATTCTGCTTTGCTCTACGGTTGCCAGGAGCAGTGGTGGCGGCATGTCGTATTGAGTTATGCTAAGTTCTGTTAGGTTAGATTAGGTCAAGTTTTGTTACCATATCTACTGCTTTTTTGCTGTTCATAGAAATGCGGTGGATTTCTGCCGTCTACTGAACTGTAATACATTATGCTCGTCATTCTGGAGGCCGGCAATAGCGGCCTTGTCAAGTTAGGTTTAAATATGTAACGTTCGGTTGTGTTGACTGTATATATTAGGATAGGATAGTTTTGATTTTTGCGCTATACACTGCTATTCGGAGGATTTCTGCCCACTAATGCGCTCTAATATGCTCCGCTGGCTCTGGAGAAGCCAGCAATATTGGTCTCGTCAGATTATATTTAGTTACACTACGTTTGGACAGGTTCGGTTAGGACGTGTTAGATCAGGGTATGTTTGACTTTTGCGCTGCATGCTGCAATCAGGTGGATTACGTCGTTCAGCTGCGCTCTAGCATGTTCTGCTTGTTGCGGGGGGCGGGTGGGGGGCAGCAATAGTATTCTCAGCACGTTATGCTGAGATATGCTACGTTCGGTTGTGTTTCATTTGGTGAGGTTAGTATAGGGCAGCGTAGACTTTTGTTGTATGCACCGCTATCCACGGGTATCGGCGCTCTACTGTGTTCTAATATCCCCTGCTTGGCTCTGTAGAACCCAGAAATAGTGGTCTCGGCGCGGTAACTTTAGTAACGTTACATATGTTCATGTTAAGTTTGACAAGGTTGGGACACGGTAACCTTGACTTTTGCACTATAAACTACTATTCGTTGGATCTCTTCTGCCCAATTTTCTCTAATATGTTCTACTTGGCAGTAG
>NW_016971393.1:0-4085 GCF_001483705.2 Eufriesea mexicana
TTCTGTGCTCTATTATGCTCTTGAATATTCTGTTTGGCTCTGCGGAGGCCAGCAATAGTGGTCTCGGCGTGTTGGGTTAAGCTAGGTAACGTTTGGTTAGGTTACGTTTGGCTAGCTTAGGAAGGGATACCTTTGACTCTTGTTCTATGACTTGATATTCGGATGGTTCCTTTCATCTACCGTCGTCTACTATGCCCTGCTCGACTCTGTGGAGTCCAGAAATAGTGGTCGTGGCACGTCACGTTGTGTCTTGTTACGTGTGCTTGAATTCCGTTAGGATAAGCTTGACTAGGGCAGCATTGACTTTCGTGCTATACACTGCAATTCGGCGGACCTCTGCGCTTTGCTGTACTCGTCAATATTCTGCTTGGCACTGTGGAGGCCAGATGTAGCTGTCTCGGCACGTTAGTATCTGCAACCCTACGTTCGGCTATGTTACGTATGGCTATGTTAGGATAGGAAAGCTTTCACTTTCGTGTTATACATGGCGATTCTATGGTTTTTTGCGCTCTACTGTGCCCTAGTATGTTCTGCTTGACTCTGGGGAGGTCAGCAATCGTGGTCTCGGCATGTAAGATTGAGTCAGGATGTGTTTGGTCAGGTTAGGTTGGGTCACGTTAGGTAAAGATATCTCTGACTATTGTGCTATACACTGCAGTGCCGCGTACTTCTGCGCTCTTCTGTGCTCTTGTATATTCTGCCTCGCTCTGTGGAGGCCAGCAATGGCAGTCTCAGCACATTAGGTTGAGTTGCGCTACGTTTGGCCTTGTTACGTTTGGATGCGTTAGGATAACGTAGCCTTGTCTCTGGTGCTACAAAATGCCATTCGGCGGATACCTGCGCACTACAGTGCTCTAATATTTTCCGCTTATATCCGGGGTGGCCAGCAATTATGGTATCGGCACGTTAGGTGGAGCTACGCTACGTTTGGTTTGGTTATGTTAGGACAGGTTAGGTTAGGATATGTTCGACTTCTGTGCTGTACACTGCTATTCGGCGGAATTCTGCGCCTTGCTGTGCTCTTAAGTACGCCGCTTGGCAGTGGGGAGCCGAGCAATAATCGTCTCGGCACGTTAGATTGCGTTATCTTATGTTCAGACACGTTACGTTTGGTTATGTTAGGATGAGGTAGCTTTGACTTTTGTGCTTTACACTGCGTTCCTATGGATTTCTGCGATCTACGCTCCACCGATATGAACCGCTTACCTATGTGGAGGAAAGCAATAGTGGTAGCGGCACGTTAGATCGTCTTAGGTTGCGTTTGGCTATGTCATGTTTGGTTCGGTTAGGCTATGATAGCTATGACTATCGTGTTGTACACACCTATTCGGTATTTCTGCACTCTGCTGTGCTCTAATATGTTCTGCTTGTCTCTGCGGATGCCAGAAATTATGGCCTCGGTACGTTAGATTGTCTTAGCCAACGTACTGTTAGGTTGGGTTAGGTCAAGGTGGGTTAGGGCACCTTCGACTTTTGTGCTATACACTGAAACGCCGCGGATGCCTCTTATCTTCTGTGCTGTAACTTATTCAGCTTGGCTCTGGGGAGGTCAGCAACAGTGTTGTAGGTCGGTTATGTATAGTCAGCTTACGCTTGGTTATACTACCTTAGGTTAGGTTAGGATAGGACAGCTTTGACTTTCGTGATGTACACCGCTATAGGGTGGATTTCTGCGGTCGGCATTGCACTAATATTCTCTGCTTGGCTATGAGGACGCCAGCAATAGTGGTCTGGCCACTTTAGGTTGAGATACATTACGTTTGGATATGTTACGCTTGGCTAGGTCAGAACAGGCTAGCTTTTAGTCCTGCGATATACACTGCGATTCGGTGGACTCCTGCGACCTAGCGCCCTCTAATATTTCCTGCTTGGCACAGGCGTGGCAAGCAATAGTGCCCTCGGCACGTTTGGTTGGGTTGGATTACGCTCGGTTAGGTTTGGTTATGTTATGTCTGGTAAGGATAGCTCCGACTTGCGTGCCATACACAACTATTCGGTGGATATCTGCGCTTCACTGCGCTCTACTGTACACTGCATGGCCCTGGCGAGGCCAGAATCAGTGGTCGCGGCACGTTATGTTGAGCTACGCTACGCTTGGTTAGGTTATATTTTTTTTTATTCGGTTCGGATAGCTTTGACTCTTCTGTTGTACACTGCGATTCGATGGTTTCCTTTATTCTACGTGGCTCTAATATGCTCTGCATGTCTCTTTGGATGCCAGCAATGGTGTTCTCGGAATGTTAGTTTGGGTTATGTTACGCCTGGCGTCGTCACGTTTGGATATTTTAGGATAGGATAGCTTTGAGTTTTGTGCTATGCGCTGGTACTCTGCGGATTTCTGCCCTCTACTGTGCCCTAGCATGTTCTGCTGGGCTCTGGAGCTGCCAGCAATAGTCGTCGCGGCACGATATGCTGAGATACGCTAAGTCCAGTTAGGCTATATTTGTTTGGATTAGGTTCTGATAGCTTTGACTTTTCTGCTATGAATAGCGATTCGATGGATCTCTGTTCTTTACATTGCTCCAATATGATCTGCTTAGCACTGGGTGGGGGGGGGCAGAAATTATGGTCTCGGCACGTTAGGATCAGCTATGTTATGCTTGGTTCCGCTACGTTTGGTTATGTTCGGATATGATAACTGTGGCTTTTGTACTATACACTGCTATTCGGTGCATTACTGTGCTCTACTGCGCTCTAGTATGTTCTGCTTGACCCTGGGGAGTCCAGCAGTAGTGGCCTCGGCACGCTGGTGTGGGTTATGTTATGTTTCGTTATGTAACGACCGGTCATGTTATTATAATTTAGCTTTGACTTTTGTCCTATACACTGCACATCTATGTATTTCTGCGCTCTACTCTCCACTGGTATGTTCTGCTTGGCTCTGGGGAGTCCAGAAATACTGATCGCGGCACGTAGTGTTGAGTTGGGTTACGCTTGGTTAGGTTAGGTTTGGCTCTGTTAGGTCAGGATAGCTTTGGCTTTTGCGCTACACGCTGCTATACTATGGATTATTGCCCTCCGCTGTGCTCAAGCTTATTCTGCATGTCTGCGTGGACGCCAGAAATAATGGTCTCGGCACGGTAGGTTGAGATATGTTACGTTTAGCTTGGTTAGGTTAAGCTGTGTTAGGTTCGGGTAACTTTGACTTTTTTGCTGTACACTGCTATTCGTACGATTTCTGCGTTCTACATTGCTCTTGTATACTCTGCTTGGCTCTGCAGAGGCCAGCGCGTCTGGCCTCGCCACGTTAGGTTGTGACAGGTTAAGTTTGGTTAGGGTACGCTAGTTTGTGTTAGGTTAGGATATCTTTCACTTTTGTGCCGTACGCTGCTATTCTATGGATTTCCGCGCACTTCCTTCCTCTAGTATGTTCTGCTCGCAGCCGGGGAGGCCAGAGGTTGTGATATCGGCGCATTAGGGTCAGTTAGGTCACGTTTGGTCGCGTTTGGTTGGGATAGATTCGACTTTTGTGCTCAGCACTGATATCCATTGGACTTCTGTGCTCTACTTTGCTCTACCACATTCTGCTAGTCTCTGCGTGCTCCTGCAGTAGCGATCGCGGCACGTTAGGTTGAGTTATAGTACGTTTAGTTAAGTTAGTTTGGGTTATGTTTGGTTATGGTACCTTCGACTATTGTGCTATTCACTGCAAGACAGTCGATTCCTGCACTCTACTATCCTGCGGTATATTCCGTTTGGCTCTGTGGAGGTCAGCAATGTTGGTCTAGGCACGTTAGGTAGAGCTAGATTGCGTTTGCTCGGGTTAGGTTAATTCGGGTTAGGTTAGGCTATGCTTGACTTTTGTGATGTAAGCTGCAATTCGGCGGATTTCTGCTCACTACTGAGCTTTAATATGATCTGCTTTGCTCTGGCGAGGGCAAAAGAAAGGGCCGCGTCTTGTAAGGTTATGCTAGGTTACGTATGGTTAGGTTCGGATAGTTTGGATTATGTTAGGATATCTCTGACTTCTGTCCTGAACACTGTAGTGCGTCGGACTTCTGCGCTCTGCAGTGCACTAGTATCCCCTGGTTGGCTCTAAGGAAGTCAGCAATAGTGGTCTAGGCACGTTAGGTTGAGCTAGATTA
>NW_016971393.1:6903-10248 GCF_001483705.2 Eufriesea mexicana
TACTCTCCTATAATATGTTCCGCATGTCTCTGGGGGCGCCAGCAGCAGTGGTCGCGTCACGTTACGTTGAGCTGTGTTACTTTCGGTAAGTTTAGATTAGTTTGGCCTTGGGTACGGTAGCTTTGGCTTTTCTGCTATACGCTGCTATTCTAGGGATTTCTGCGATCCGCTCTCCTCTAGTTTGTTCTTCCGGGCGCCCTGCAGTCCGGAAACTGTATTCGCGGCATGTTAGTTTGGGATAGGTTACGTTCGGCCGAGTTAGGTTAGGATAGGTTTGGTGGGGATAAAGGTCACCATTGCTGGCAACCGCAGAGCAAGGCAGAATATGCTAGAGCACAGTCGAGCGCAGAAATCCGCCGCACTAAAGTGTAAAGCACAAAAGTCGAATATATCCTAACCTAACCGGACATAACCTGACATATCCATACGGAGCCTAACTTAACCTAACGTGCAGAAGTCATTATTGCGTGCCTCCCCAGCGCCAAGCAAAGCATATTAGAGCACAATGGGGCGCCGAAACCCACCGAAGTGCAGCGTACACCACAAGAGTCAAGGCTATCCCATCCTTACCTAAGCAAGCGTAACCTAACCATACGCAGCACATTTCAGCCTAGCTTGACGAGACCTCTACTTCTGGCATCCACAGGTCAAAGCAGAGAACATCAGAGCACAGTAGAGCGACGATATCCACCGAAAAGCAGTTTCAAGCACAAAAGACAATGCTATCCTATCCTATCCTATCGAAACGTAGCATAAACAGACGCAACGAGGCACAGACTGGCGTACCACGGCTGCTATTACTGGCCTCACGAGAGCTAACCAGAGTACAGCAGAGCAATGTGGGACGCTGATATCGTCCGAATAGCAGCGTGCAGCACAAAAGTCAAAGTCACCCTAACCTAACACAACGCATCCTAACATAGCCAAACGTAATCTGACACAACCTAACGTGCCGCGACAACTATTACAGGTCTCCCCGGAGTCCAGGAGCGTATAGGAGACCAATGTGCTGCGTAGACATACACCGAACAGCTGTATATAAGACGAAAGTAAATTCTAACCTATAATGACATATCCAATCGTAATATAAGCAAACGTATCTTAACTTAAGCTGACGTGACGGGACCGCCGTTGCCGAGCAGTTGGAGCACAGTAGTGCGCAGAGATCCACCGAAAGGCAGTTTATAGCACCAAAGTCGAAGCTACCCTAGCCTAACCTAACCAAACATAACACAACCAAACGTAACCTAACTTTACCTATCGTGCCCAGAACACTATTTCTGGCCGCCACAGAGACAAGCAGGACATACTAGGGTGCAGTAGAGCGCATATATCTACCGAATGGCCGTGTACAGCACAAAAGTCTAAGCTCCCCTCTAAAAACCTAACCAATCGTAACATATCCAAACGTAACGAAACACAACCTAACGTGCCGCCGCCAATATTGCTGGCCGCCCCAGAGCCGGGCAGAACATATCAGTGGAGAGCAGAGCGCAGAAATGCATAGAATGGCGGTGTGAAGCGGAGAAGTAAAAGATACCAAAACCAAACCCAAAGAAACATATCCAAACCTCACATATCAAGCTTAACATAACGTACCGCGAAAACAAATGCTGGCGTCCACAGGGTCAAGCGGATTGGATGGCAGCGCAGTAGAGGGCAGTAATCCACCGAAGAACAGTGTATAGCACGAAAGTCAAAGCGAATCTAACCAGACATAGGCTAACGTAACCTAACCAAACGTATCGTAACGCAACCTAGCGTGCGGCGAACACTACTGCTGGACTCTCGATGGTCGAACAGGGTATAGTAGAGCAACGAAGTGCACAAGAATCCACCGAATATCCGTGTATAGCACAAGAGTCAAAGCTATCCCATCCTAACCTAACCAAACGCAACACAGCCTACCGCAAATTAACTCAGACCAACGTGCCGAGACAAATACTGCTGGCCTCCCCAGGGCCATGCAGAAATTATTCGAGGATAGTAGGGCCTAGAAATACATAGAGTCGCAGTGTATGGCAGGAAAATCAAAGGTATCCGAACCACACCCGAGCAAACATAAACTGACCATACGTAAGCAAGAACAACCTAGCATGCCGCAGCCATTATATCTGGCCTCCCCAGGGCAAAGAAGAGTATTCTCGCGCACAGTGGAGCGGGGAAATCCACCGAAAGCAGTATGTAGCACTAAAGTCAAAGATATCCGCTTCTAACCGAACCAACCGTGACATAACTCAAACTGACGGGCCAACACCGCCACTTTTGCCGTCCCCAGGTCCAAGCTGGACATAGCAGAGCACAGTAGAGCGTAGAAGTCCACCAAATAGCTGCGTAAATTTCAAAACTTAATGCTATCCTAACCACACTTAGCCTAACCGAGCCAAACACGACGTAGCCTGACCCAACATAAAGTGTCGAGACCACTATTGCTTGCATTCCCAGAGCCGTGCTGAAAATAGTAGAGCCCTGTAGGACGCAGAAATCCACCTAATAGCAGAATATAGCTCTAAAGTCAGAGATGCCGTCTCCTTACCTAAACAATCATAACATAACCGAACGTAACCTAACACATCCTAATGTGCCCCGAGCACTATTGCAGGCCTGCGCAGAGCCAAGCCCAGCACATTAGTGGAGAGTAGATTGCAGAAATCAAAAGAACCACGGCGTATGTCCGACGAGACAGAAGCACACAAACCAAACCCAAACCATTAGAACATATCCAAAAATAGCATAACTCAACCTAATGTGCCGAGACCGCTATTGCTGCCATCCACAGGGCCAAGCAGGACATACTAGAGCACAGTAGAGCGCAGAAATCCACCGCATATCAGTGTACAGCACATAAGTTAATGCTACCCTTTCGAAACATAGCCAAACGCAACCTACCCGAACGTAACATGATACAACGTAACGTGCAGATACAACCATTGCTGGTCTTCCCAGAGTCAAGGTGAAGATATTAGAGCACTGTAGGGCGCACACATCCAGCTAGTAGCAGACAATAGTACTTAAGTCGGGGCTATCCCCTCCTAACCTAATCAATCGTAACATAACCGAACGTAACCCAACTCGAACTAACGTGACGCGACCACAATTGCTGGCCTCCACAGTGCCAAGCGGATCACATTAATGGAGTGTAGAACGCAGAAATCCTTAGAAACGCTGTGTACATCAGAAAAATCAAAGATACCAAAGCCTAACAAAGACGAACAGAACATAAGCAAACTTAGCCAATCACAACCTAACCTGCCAACACTGCTCTTGCTGCCCGCCTCAGAGCCTAGCAGGACACACTACAGCACAGGACAGAGCAGAAATCCACCTTACAGCAGAGTAGAGCAC
>NW_016971394.1:0-566 GCF_001483705.2 Eufriesea mexicana
ATTGCAGGAGTAGAATCGGAGTGTATATCAGAGAAGTCTAAGCTTCTCAAGCCTAACCCGAGCCAACAAGACAAACCCAACCATAGCCTAACCCAAAATGACGTGCCGCGCCATCTATTGCTGTACTCCCCACGGGCAAGCCGAATGGCGTGGAGCACAGTAGAGCTTAGAAAGCGTCGGAATATCAGTTTGTACCACGAAAGTCATATCTATTCAGACCCAACCCAGACAATAATAACGTAGCCAAACGTAGCCTAACACAACATAGCGGCCCGTGACCTCTATTAGTTGCCACACCAGAGTCGGGCGCAGTATAGTAGATCAACGTAGGGCGTAGGAATTCACCGAATAGCAGTGTATTGCACAAAAGTCAAAGCCATCCTCTCCTACCCTGACCATATTTAACGTACCCAAACGTAACATAGCTCATCCTAACGTGCCTAGAACACCATTGCTGACTTCCCCAAAGCCCCAATGCGAAGAAGAACGTATTACTGTAGAGTAGGGCGCAGAAATCCGTAGAATCTCAGTGCATAGCACAATAGTCGAAGATACCCTATCCCAAC
>NW_016971395.1:0-1066 GCF_001483705.2 Eufriesea mexicana
TTTATTCTGCCTAGCCCAGGGAACACCAGCAGTATTGGTCTCGACACGTTAGTTTCAGATATGATACGTGTGGCTAGTACAGGTTAGGTTAAGTTCGGCAAGGGTAGTTCCAACTTACGTGGTGTATGCTGTTTTTCGGCGGTTTTCTGCGGTCTACTGTGCTCCAGTATATTCGGCTTTCCACTGGGGTGGAGCAATATTGTTCTCGGATCTTTAGGATGAGTTAAGCTACATTGGGTTATGTTACGTTTGGCCATGTTAGCATAGGGTAGCTTCAACTTTTGCGCCGTGCACTGCGATTGTATGGGCTTCTGCGCTCTACTCTCCTGTAGTATGATCTGCTCGGCTCTGGCGAGGCCAGCAATAGTAATCTCGGTAATCTAGATTGAGTTAGGTTACGCTAGGCTTGGCTATTCTATGATACGTTTGGTCAGGACGGCTTTGACACTTTTGTAATGTACTCGGCAAACGCGGTTGACTTTTATGCACTGCATTGCACTACTAGCATCTGCTTGAATCTGGAGGGCCTGCAATGGCGGACGTGGAACGTTTGGTTGCGATTTGTTACGTTTCGTTGGGTTAGTTTAGGTTATGCTAGGTTACGATTGCTTCGACCTTTGTGTTATACGCTGCTGTTCGGCGGATGTCTGCGCTCCATTGTTTTCTAGTATATTCTGCTCGGGTATGCGGAGGCCAGCATTAGTGCTCTCGGCACGTCAGGCAGTGCTATGCTGCGTTTGCTTGTGTTACGCTTGGTTAGACTAGGATAGGAAAGCACAGACTTTGTGCTTTTCACTCTTACTCAGTGGATTTCAGCGCTCTATATTGCTCCACTATACTCTTCTCGCCTCTCGCGTGGCCAGCAATAGTGGGCGCCGCACGTTAGATTGAGTTAGGCTACGTTAGGTTAGGTTACGTTAGCTTGTGTTAGGTTTGGGAAGCTTGGTTCTTTGTGCTATACACTGTTATTCGGGGGAATTCTGCGCTACAGTGCTCTACTACGCTCTGCTCGAATCTGTGCTGGCCAGCAATTGCGGCTGCGTCACGTTATTTTGAGTTATATTAA
>NW_016971396.1:0-274 GCF_001483705.2 Eufriesea mexicana
TCTCTACTAATGTCTTCTGCTTGGCTTTGTGGTTCCCAGCAATGGTGGTCGCGGCACGTTAGGATGAGTTAGTTTACGTTTGGTTAAATTAGGAATGGCTAGGTTGGGATGGTGTGGCTTTGACTTCAGTGCTATGGTCTGCTGTTAGGTGGATTTCCCCACCCTACAGAGCTACAATAATTTCAGCCGGGCTCTGGCAAGGCCAGGAATAGTGATCTCGGCACGTTATGTTGAGTCATGCCACGTTCAGATAGGCTGGAATAGGCAAAGTTTG
>NW_016971397.1:0-587 GCF_001483705.2 Eufriesea mexicana
TCCTTATATATGCAAGAAACTTTGGTCACCAGGATATTAGTCGAAAATGACAGTAAAATTGAACTTTCGAGCCAGATTCTATAGCATAGCAATGGCTATAGCATGCCAATAGAGTGATTCCTAGTTATTTATGCGGGAAAGGTAGCTATCCTCGATATTAGTCGAAAGTATCCATGAAATCAAGTTTTCCAGCCCGATTCTACACCTTTGCTATGGCTACTGCACGCCAATAGAATCTTTCCACCTTATTTATGCAGGAAACTTAGCTCACCGCGATATGAGTCCAAAATGTAAATAAAAATGGAATTTTCCAGCCAGATTCTATAGCATCGCAATGACTATAGCACGCCAGCAGAATCTTTCCGCCTTAATTATTCAAGAAAGTTAGCTCACCAAGGTATTAGTGGAAAATGTCAGTAAAATTGAATTTTCCTGCCAGATTCTGTAGCATTGCAATGGCTACAGCACGCCAATAGTGTCTTTCCTCCTTATTTATTCAAGAAAGTTTGCTCACCACGATATTTGTCGTAAATGTCAATAAAATTGAATTTTCCAGCCAGATTCTATAGCATCGCAATGACTATAGC
>NW_016971398.1:0-265 GCF_001483705.2 Eufriesea mexicana
TATAGCTTGGTGAATAGATCGCATAACGCCTTCAATACAATGGCAAGTACAGCCATCTTCTTGACAGAGAATTAGCCTATTCAAAATATATAAGCTGTCATAGCTTGGAGATTAGATCGCCTAACGCATTCAAAACAATGGCAAGTACAGCCATCTACTTGCCAGAGAATAGGTCTATTCAAAGTCTATAATCTGTTATAGCTTGGTTAATAGGACGCCTAGCGTCTTCAACCAATGGCAAGGACAGCCATCTACTTGCCAGAGA
>NW_016971398.1:321-848 GCF_001483705.2 Eufriesea mexicana
TGGCAAGTATATCCACCTACTTGCCAGAGAATAGGTCTATACAAAATAAATTATCTTTTACAGCTTCGTGAATAGTTCGCCCAACGCCATCAATCCAATTGTAAGTACAGACTTCTACTTGCCAGAAAATAGGTCTATTCAAAGTCTATAACGTATTACAGCTTGGTGAACAGATCGCTTATCGCCTCCGATACAATGGCAAGTACATCCATGTACTTGCCAGAGAATAGGTCTATTCAAAGTCTATAATCTGTTATAGCTTGGTTAATAGGTCGCCCAACGCCTTCAATCCAATGGCAAGTACAGTCATATACTTGCCAGAGAATAGGATTTTCAAAATATATAAGCTGTTATAGCTTGGTGAATAGCTCGCCTAACGCCATCAATCAAATGGCTAGTACAGCCATCTACATGTCAGAGAATAGGTCTATTCAAAATATATAATTTGCTATAGATTGGTAAACAGATCGTCTACCGCCTTCAATCCAATGGCAAGTACAGCCACCTACTTGCCAGAGAATAGGTCT
>NW_016971399.1:0-964 GCF_001483705.2 Eufriesea mexicana
GTTACGTTGGGCTTGGTTTGGTCAGTATGCCTCTGACTTTTGTGCTATACACTGCACTGAGATTGATCTCTACTGTCTGCTGAGCTGCAATATGCTCCGCAGGGTTCTGGGGTTGCCAGCAATTGTGGTCTCGGCACGATAGGTTGATCTGTGTTCCGCTTGGTTAGGTTAGGTTATCCCAGGTTAGGTTAGGATAACTTTGACTATTCTGCAATACATTGCCATTCTATTGGCTTCTGCGCCCTACGCACCTCTAACATGTCCTGCTTGGCACTGGGGATGCCAGCAACCGTGGTCGCGGCACGTCAGGTTGTGTTAAGTTACCTTCGGTTAGGTAAGATTAGAGCACGCTTGGCTAGTTTACCTTTTACTTTTGTGCTATGCACTGCAATAAAGTGGATTTCTGTGGTCCACTGTGCTCTAGTATGTTCTGCTTGTCTCTCTAGGGTGCAGCAATGGCGTTCTCGGTATATTGAGTTCAGTTAGGTTACTTTAGGTTATGTTACGTTTGATCAGGTTAGGATAAGGTAGCTTTGACTTTTATGCTGTACACTGCTGTTCCGGGGGTTTCTGCGCCCTACATTGCTATACAATAATCTGCTCGTCGATGGGGAGGCCAGTAATGGTGGTACCGGCTCGTTAGGTTGAGTTAGCTACGTTTGGTTGGTTTATGTCAGTCCGTGTTATGTTTGGATAGCTTCGACTCACGTGGTGTGCACTCTTCCATGGAGGATTTCTGCACTCTACTGTGTTCTAGTATGCGCTTCTTGGCTCTGGCGAGGTCAGCAATAGTGGTCCCGGCACGTTAGGATTATGCAAGTTTCGTTTCTCTGTGCTACGTTTGGTTAGGTTAGGAGGGTATGGCCTTGACTTTTGTGCTGCGCGCTGCTCTTCGGTGGATTTCTGCGCTCTACTGTGACCTAATATTCCCATATTCGTTTTGCGAATTCCAGAAGTAGTGGCC
>NW_016971400.1:0-252 GCF_001483705.2 Eufriesea mexicana
TCTATACCAATGCAATTTCTATAGCACTCAAAAAGTATCTTTCCTCCTTACTTATGCAAGGAACCCAGCTCACCACGATATTAGTGGCTAATGTCAATGAAATTGAATTTCCCTTCCAGATTCTATAGCTTTGCAATGACTAGAGCACGCCAACAGAATGTTTCCGCCTTATTTATGCAAGAAAGTTAACTCCCCACGATATTAGACGTAAATGACAATAAAATTGAATTTTCCAGCCAGATTCTACTGAAT
>NW_016971400.1:308-544 GCF_001483705.2 Eufriesea mexicana
AGTTAGCTCACCACGATATCAGTAGAAAATGTCAGTAAAAGTGTATTTTCCAGCATGATTCTGTAGCATTGCAATGCCTATAGCACGCCAACCGAATCTTTTCTCCTTATTAAAGCAAGAAAGTTAGCTTACCGCGATATTTGTCGTAAATGTCAATAAAATTGAATTTTCCTGCCAGTCACTATAGCAATGCAATGTCTATAGCACGCCAATAGAATCTACCATCCTTAATTACG
>NW_016971401.1:0-284 GCF_001483705.2 Eufriesea mexicana
TAGTCGAAAATGTCAATAAAATTGAATTTTCCAGTCAGATTCAATAGCATTGCAACGGCTATATCATGCCAATGGTATATTTTCTCCGTATTTACGCAATAAAACTAGCTCACCACGATATTAGTCGAAAATGTCAATAAAAATGCTTTTTCCAGTCACATTCTATAGCACTGCAATGTCTATAGCATGCCAATAGGATCTTTTCTCCATATTTATGCAATATAATTAGCTCACCACGATATTAGTCGAAAATGTCAACAAAATTGATTTTTCCAGTCAGATTC